>NC_069503.1:1133146661-1133326661 GCF_027579735.1 Bombina bombina
ACACTACACTACAATTAAATGCATTCCCTACATTAAATACAATTAAATAAATTAAATTAGCTAAATTACAAAAAACAAACACTAAATTACAGAAAATAAAAAACAAATTACAGATCTTTAAACTAATTACACCTAATCTAATAGCCCTATCAAAATAAACCCCCGCCCCCCCCCAAAAAAAACAACCAAAACATAGCCTAATGCCCCAAAGAAATCAGCTCTTTTACCTGTAAATAAAAAATACAAATACCCCCCAACAGTAAAACCCACCACCCACACAACCAACCCCACAAATAAAAGCCTAACTTAAAAAAACCTAAGCTCCCCATTGCCCTGAAAAGGATATTTGGATGGGCATTGCCCTTAAAAGGGCATTTAGCTCTTTTGCAGGGCCAAATCCCTAATCTAAAAAATAAACCCACCCAATACACCCTTAAAAAATCCTAACACTAACCCCCGAAGATTCACTTACCGGGAGAAGTCTTCATCCAAGCGGCAAGATGTCTTCAACAAAGCCGGCAGAAGTGGTCCTCTAGACGGGTAGAAGTTTTCATCCAGATGGCATCTTCTATCTTCATCCTTCCGGCGCGGAGCGGGTCCATCTTCAAGACATCCGACACGGAGCATCCTCTTCAAACAACGGCTTCTTCGTAATGAATATCTCTTTAAGTGACGTCATCCAAGGTGGCGTCCTTTAGATTCTGATTGTCTGATAGAATTCTATCAGCCAATCGGAATTAAGGTAGAAAAGTTCCTATTGGCTGATGCAATCAGCCAATAGGATTGAGCTGGCATTCTATTGGCTGTTCCAATGCAAGCTCAATCCTATTGGCTGATTGGATCAGCCAATAGTATTGAAGTTCAATCCTATTGGCTGATCCAATCAGCCAATAGGATTTTTTCTACCTTAATTCCGATTGGCTGATAGAATTGTATTAGCCAATTGGAATCTAAGGGACGCCATCTTAAAGAGATATTCATTACGAAGAAGCCGTCGTTTAAAGAGTATGCACTGCATCGGATGTCTTGAAGATGGACCCGCTCCGCGCCGGAAGGATGAAGGTAGAAGATGCCGTCTGGATGAAGACTTCTGCCCATCTGGAGGACCACTTCTGCCCGTCTGGAGGACCACTTCTGCCAGCTTCGTTGAGGACATCTTGCCGCTTGGATGAAGACTTCTCCCGGTAAGTGAATCTTCGGGGGTTAGTGTTAGGATTTTTTAAGGGTGTATTGGGTGGGTTTATTTTTTAGGTTAGGGCTTTGGGCCCGCAAAAGAGCTAAATGCCCTTTTAAGGGCAATGCCCATCCAAATGCCCTTTTCAGGGCAATGGGGAACTTAGGTTTTTATAGTTAGGGTTTTATTTGGGGGGTTGGTTGTGTGGGTGGTGAGATTTACTATTGGGGGGATGTTTGTATTTTTTTTTTACAGGTAAAAGAGCTGATTACTTTGGGGCAATGTCCCGCAAAAGGCCCTTTTAAGGGCTATTGATAGTTTAGTTTAGGCTAGGGTTTTTTTTTTATTTTGGGGGGGCTTTTTTCTTTTGATAGGGCTATTAGATTAGGTGTAATTTGTTTTTTATTTTCTGTAATTTAGTGTTTTTTTGTGATTTAGCTAATTTAATTTAATTTATTTAATTGTATTTAATTTAGTTAATTTATTTAATTGTAATGTAGTGTTAGGTGTTATTGTAACTTAGGTTAGGTTTTATTTTACAGTTAAATTTGTATTTATTTTAGCTAGGCAGTTATTAAATAGTTAATAACTATTTAATAACTATTCTACCTAGTTAAAGTAAATACAAACTTGCCTGTAAAATAAAAATAAACCCTAAGCTAGATACAATATAACTATTAGTTATATTGTAGCTAGCTTAGGGTTTATTTTATAGGTAAGTATTTAGTTTTAAATAGGAATCATTTAGTTAATGATAGTAATTTTAGTTAGATTTATTTAAATTATATTTAAGTTAGGGGGTGTTAGAGTTAGGTTTAGACTTAGATTTAGGGGTTAATACATTTAATATAGTGGAGGTGACGTTGGGGGCGGCAGATTAGGGGTTAATAAGTGTAGTTAGGTTGCGGCAACATTGGGGGTGGAAGATTAGGGGTTAATAAAAATAATGTAGGTGTCGGCGATGTCGGGGGCGGCAGATTAGGGGTTAATAAGTGTAAGATTAGGGGTGTTTAGACTCGGGGTTCATGTTAGGGTGTTAGGTGTAAACATAACTTTAGTTTCCCCATAGGAATCAATGGGGCTGCGTTACTGAGCTTTACGCTGCTTTATTGCAGGTGTTAGACTTTTTCTCAACCGGCTCTCCCCATTGATGTCTATGGGGAAATCGTGCACGAGTACGTACAACCAGCTCACAGCTGACTTAAGCAGCGCTGGTATTGGAGTGCGTTATGGAGCTCAATTTTGCTCTACGCTCACTTCTTGCCTTTTAACGCAGGGTTTAGAAAAGCCTGTAATACCAGCGCTGCAGGTAAGTGAGCGGTGAGAAAAAACTGCTTGTTAGCACCGCACAGCTCCTATCGCAAGACTCGTAATCTCGCCGTATGTATCCATATGCGTGAGTAGAACTGTAGTCTAATTAATGCCTAATAAAAGAATGTGTGTGACACAGATACAAGCAGTGTAAACTGTGTCAGTGCTGTACATCCATAGTAATCCAATAAATCCCATAATAATACAAACAAAGAATTAAAACAACAGATCCAGATGTGAATAATAGATAATAAAACTTCATCCTTTATGTAGTTATCACAACATAGTATCTATTAGCAGAATGCCCATAGCTAGCAGAATAGAAGATAAACAAACTGAAAATTACCACCAATGTCATATCTACATGTTATGTCAAGAGTAGAAGCGTGTGTCAGCCTGCTGTGTTTGGTGCGGTGTATTGTGAGCGCAACTGTATGTATTCTATCTGTGCATCCCTATAGGCTGAATGGGACACGCCTTCTCCCTAACATTATCTGCAATAGATAGTGCCTTCTGTCTTTATTGGGGCTAGTAATGTATATGGACTATCGGAGTGATAGGGGTAGTCAGATAATAATTATTATCACAAAGCCAATGTGTTACAAAGGTAGTGGGACAAGAATATAACACAGACACAAATTTGTAATGCAAATCCAACTGAGAAGGGGCATGATATATAACTAACCTGGATATCTAAAACATGTATACTCTGTATGTGTGTGTCATACCCCCTTAGTGGACAGCGGTGAGACAGCCTCCATAAATTGTAGGATTTTACAAGTATACACAAAAAAATAAATACATTTACATACATAAAGTGACTAAAGGGAGCAACCCCTATAATTGAACATTTGAGTACAAAATCGGGTATTCAGGTCCTAACATCAGTACTGTATATAGCGTATATGGTCTAAGAGATACTTTACAGATATTAAAAGAGAAAATAGGTAAAAACTAGTACATTACCACCTATATTGCATGGATGTCCAAAACACTTTAGAAGAAGCAATGCCAGTCAACCCCCATATTCAAACCATTGGGGTGGATTGTTTCTAGTTTATAAATCAATTGAGCTTATTTCTGGAGTAATGCTTTCTCCTCAGTGGGGGAACGTGGTCGATAAGAATAAATCTTAAGTCCTTCACTGAATGTCCCTGCTCCAAAAAGTGCCTGGACACTGGTTGGTCGCTCTTCTTCTTATCCAGTGCAGTCCATATGGCACTCCGATGGTTAGCCATACGTTTTTTTTATGTCATCAGATGTTTTGCCTATGTAAAATAGGCCACAGATACAGTTCAGCATGTATATAACGAATTAGGTAGTACATGTCAGGTGATGTTTGATAGGGAAACGCTGGTTAGTGTGTGGTGTCTAAAACTGCCCCCTTGGATCATGGAATGGCAAGTAGTACAGCTTCGGTACCTGAACGATCCTAATCTAGAGGGTCTAGTAGTTGCTTCTGTACTATAGCTGTTTATTGGGTCTGACCTCATGAGAATATCTCTAAGGTTCCTACCCCATCTAGATCATACTCTTGGAGGTCCATATTCACTGAACGGGAGAGTGTCATCAGATCTAATAACATTCCAATTGTCCTTCAATACTGTCTCAAGTGTGCCAGTCTGTGGTGAGAATGTAGTGGTAAAGCTCACTCTCGGTTGGTTTACCTGTGGCACAACATCTTTTGTCTGGGCATCCTGTTGGCTAGCCAATGCTGCCTCTCTGGCCTTAGTGATAGTCTCTTTGTTATACCCCCTTCTGGCAAATGTCTGTTCCATCTCCTGTATTTGTTTCAGGCGTCTCTCTTCCGAAGAATTATTTCTTATAACTAGTGATGTCGCGAATAGTTCGCCGGCGAACATAGCATGTTCGCGTTCGCCACGGATGGCGAACATATGCGATGTTCGGTCCGCCCCCTATACCTCATCATTGAGTAAACTTTGACCCTGTACCTCACAGTCAGAAGACACATTCCAGCCAATCAGCAGCAGACCCTCCCTCCCAGACCCTCCCACCTCCTGGACAGCATCCATTTTAGATTAATTCGGAAGCTGCATTCTTAGTGAGAGGAGGGACAGTGTAGCTGCTGCTGATTTAATAGGGAAATCGATAGCTAGGCTAGTGTATTCAGTGTCCACTACAGTCCTGAAGGACTCATCTGATCTCTGCTGTAAGGACAGCACCCCAAAAAGCCCTTTTTAGGGCTAGAACATCAGTCTGCTTTTTTTTTTTTTCCTGTGTAATCTAATTGCAGTTGCCTGTCTGCCAGCGTGTGTGTCAGGCTCACAGCGTATACTGTGCCCACTTTTCAGTGCAACCACTCATATCTGGTGTAACAGTAGTGTACATTTAAAAAAAACAACACTTTTTTGACTGTGAAATAATAGCAGACAGCTGCCAGTACCCAAGATGGCCACCAATAAGGCAGATGGGGAGGGTTAGAGAGCTGTTTTGGGGGGATCAGGGAGGTTGGGGGCTAAGGGGGGATGCTACACCACAGCATATGTAAATATGCTATAAAAAATTAACAAAACATTAAAATCCTTTTATTTTAGTACTGGCAGACTTTCTGCCAGTACTTAAGATGGAGGGGACAATTGTGGGGTGGGGGAGGGAAGGGAGCTGTTTGGGAGGGATCAGGGGGTCTGATGTGTCAGGTGGGAGGCTGATCTCTACACTAAAGCTAAAATTAACCCTGCAAGCTCCCTACAAATTACCTAATTAACCCCTTCACTGCTAGCCATAATACACGTGTGATGCGCAGCAGCATTTAGCGGCCTTCTAATTACCAGAAAGCAACGCCAAAGTCATATATGTCTGCTATTTCTGAACAAAGGGGATCCCAGAGAAGCATTTACAACCATTTGTGCCATAATTGCACAAGCTGTTTGTAAATAATTTCAGTGAGAAACCTAAAATTGCGAAAAAAATTAAGTTTTTTTTAAATTTGATCGCATTTGGCGGTGAAATGGTGGCATGAAATATACCAAAATGGGCCTAGATCAATACTTTGGGTTGTCTACTACACTAAACTTAAGCTAAAATTAACTCTACAAGCTCCCTACATGCTCCCTAATTAACCCTTCACTGCTGGGCATAAAACACATGTGGTGCGCAGTGGCATTTAGCAGCCTTCTAATTACCAAAAAGCAATGCCAAAGCCATATAAGTCTGCTATTTCTGAACAAAGGGGATCCCAGAGAAGCATTTACAACCATTTATGCCATTTAGCAGCCTTCTAATTACCAAAAAGCAACGCCAAAGCCATATAAGTCTGCTATAATGGCATGTCTGGCACACAGTGTTGGGGCAAGGGTCCATCTGACCACTGATACCTGGTCTGCAAAGCATGGTCAGGGCAGGTATATCACCTACACTGCGCACTGTGAAGCGGGCGTAACCCTTACACTACCTGATCGATACAACATCATACCTGATGTTTTAAAGCACGTTATTCCAAACAGTTTAGGAATGTTAGGTGATTTAGGCCCTTTATGGATTAAAACCAGACTCTTCATCAACTATGTAATTTTCTATGGGAGTTTTGCCATGAATCCCCCTCTGGCATGCCACAGTCCAGGTGTTAGTCCCCTTGAAACAACTTTTCCATCACTATTGTGGCCAGAAAGAGTCCTTGTGGGTTTTAAAATTTGCTTGCCTATTGAAGTCTATGGCGGTTCACCCGGTTCGCCGGTTCGCAAACCCAAAATTTTATGTTCGCGACATCACTACTTATAACTCTCAGCATTTGTGCTTTAGGGATTGTCTTGATCAGTGATTGTGTATGACAGCTCTGGGCAAGTAGGATGGAGTTACGAGAAAACAACAATATGAAGGAAACACTCTAAGACTCAATATGAGCTACACCTAAAAATTACAACCTTCCTCAAGATGTAAATAATAATAATGAAAACAGACAATAAGGTGAGCGCTAAATTAATAGCAAATTGAGAAAATAAAATATGTGATAATATATAAAAAAGTATATGATACCTAATATATAAGGTGAGCACTAAATGAGATAGTATAACATGTAATAATTTATGATATGATTAACTGTTTTACTATATAAAGGACTAAAAGAGACCTAAAGCTCTGTTTAAAAATGTAAACACCTTAATATGCAGGTGAGTAAATTTATATAAACATTAAAAACACTAAACCTTGCAAGGTAGGATGGAGTTACGGTCAGTCTCTTTTTTTTTAAAGAGTGTAGTACCCAAATTGGTTCCATGTTTTAAGATTTGTAGGTCTAAAAAAATCCACTTGTTGCTTGCTGGCTGTGACATTTAGTTTCACTGGACAGGAAGAGGTATTGATGCTGTCTATCCATTCATTCAATTCATCCATAGACCCTCTCCATATGAGGAGAATATTGTCTAAGTACCTCTTATAGTGGATAATTTGTCCCTGCGCATAGACTTTCAGTGTCTCCTCCTCCATATATTCCATATACAGGTTCACAAAGGCTGGAGCCATGTTTAAACCCATAGCAGTACCTGTCAGTTGTAGGTAAAAACTTTTCTCATATATAATAGCTCAAGAATAAATTCTGGTGGTGGTCCTACATATGGGTATTTGTTCAGGCACCTGGCAATGATGTTAATACCCATCTCACGGGGTATAATGGTATAAAGGCTAGTAACATCCATGCTTACCAGGATATCATCGGGTCCCAAATCCTTCACTTCTGAGAAAATGTACTGTATATGAGTGCCACAATTTCATGTGTAAAACAAATGGTTAAAGCATATGATCAACAAATGTGGCAAGTGGTTGTAACAAGGAGCCCCGAGCTGATATAATTAGGCAGCCAGGGGGATGGGTAGAGATTTTATGTATTTTGGGCAAAGTTTAGAGAATAGGTCTAATTGGAAATTTCACTGTAAGCCACTGTTTTAGTGTGTTATCAATCCAATTCTGCTGGTGTGCCTTCTCTACCATCCTATCAATACTTAACTTGTATGTGATAGTGGGGTCACATGGGAGAGGTTTATTTATGAGTGGTTCAGACAGCTGTGTTAGAATTTCAAGTCTGTAGTCAGAATAGTCCTGTACCACTAGAGTGCTGCCTTTATCAGCAGGGTGTATCACGATGGATGTGTCATTAGTTAAGGACTTGATTGCATTCCATTCTTCCTTTGTCATGTTGTTTTTGTGTTTCCGGTTGTTACGGTCTGAGGTTGTAGCAGACTGTTGTACCATTCTTGTATAAATTTGTATACTAGGGTTTGTAGTAGGTAGGTCGATTGTGCTTGAGTTCTTAAATGGGTATGGTTTTTCTTCCTGTGATTTCCCTTCGAAGAAATTTCCTAGTTTCAAATGTCTTTGAAATTTCATAGTGTCAATGTAGGTGTCAAACTGGCTAACAGAGGTAGTGGGTCCAAATGAGAGTCTCTTATTTAAAACCCTGTGTTCTGGGTCACTGAGAGTATGGTGACTGATATTGACCACTATATCCTCCTCTGTCTTGGAGCAAAAGGGTTCCTTCTTGCAAAAGTCCCCCTCCTGGTGTGTGGTCTCCTCCTCTTCCTCTTGCATTTGATCTCGTTGTTCTGCCTAAAAAAGGCTGCTCGGTTGTGGAAGATTGTGCCACTTTCCCCTGGTTATCACTGAATTCGGTATCTGATCCTAAACTGGAAGCAACTGTATTCAAGCGGCGGTTGGTGTATACCCTCTGTCTTCACTGCCATCTAAGTGGATAAAAGGTGCGTTCTTCTGGTCCCAGGGTCCACCTGGATACTTTTTTAACTTTATATTCCTCAGTCACATAGGTAAGTTTCTTGTTCTTGAAAGCTATCAGGGCATCTTTATACTCCTTAAGTTGTGTGGATAATTTATCAGTCCAATTCTAAGTTTTGTCATCTGTTAATGTTGGTCCTTTAGTCTCCTCTACCTGTGCCTGTTCAATCTTGTTTTTCTCCAGCATACTCCTAACCTCTTCAACTTCCAGGAGGATGAGGTCTAGGGAGCAGTTACTGAGTATGGCACACCACCGTTTGCAGAATTCAGGGTTCTGCCTGCCAATGGTGGGCACATTCTTAATACGGAAACGCCTAGGAATTAGTTTCTTACGGTGGTACTCAGATAAGTATACACTGTGCAATTTTAGAACCACCTCCTTTTTATTCAGTTTCAAGATGTGGAGAAATATATACGGCTAGATTACGAGTTGTGCGTTAGCCTTAAAAAGCAGTGTTGAGAGGTCCCAACACTGCTTTTTAACGCCCACTGGTATTACGAGTCTTGCAGGTACAGGTGTACCGCTCACCTTTTTGGTCAGACTCGAAAATACCGCAAATCCACTTACGTCAATTGCGTATCCTATATTTTCAATGGCACTTGCATAATACCGGTATTACGAGTCTTCCAAAAAGTGAGTGGTACAGCCTCTTCTGTCAAAACTGATACTGCATTTAATAGTCAGTAGTTAAGAGTTTTATGGGCTAACGCCGTAGTATAAAACTCTTAACTAAAGTGCTAAAAAGTACACTAACACCCATAAACTACCTATTAACCCCTAAACCGAGCCCCCCCCACATCACAAACACTAATTAAAAAAAAATAACCCCTAATATGCCGAACCAGACATCACCGACACTATAAAACATATATTAACCCCTAAGCCGCTGCACTCCTGCATCGCAAACACTAATTAAATTTTATTAACCCCTAATCTGCAGTCCCTAACATCGCCGACACCTACCTACATTTATTAACCCCTAATCTGCCGCCCCCAACGTCGCCGCAACTATATTAAATGTATTAACCCTAACACCCCCTAACTTAAATATAATTTAAATAAATCTAAATAAAATTACAACAATTCACTAAGGCCTAGATTTGGAGTTCGGCGGTAGCCGTCAAAACCAGCGTTAGAGGCTCCTAACGCTGGTTTTGGCCGCCCGCTGGTATTTGGAGTCAGTGATTAAAGGGTCTAACGCTCACTTTACAGCCGCGACTTTTCCATACCGCAGATCCCCCTACGCCATTTGCGTAGCCTATCTTTTCAATGGGATCTTTCTAACGCTGGTATTTAGAGTCGTTTCTGAAGTGAGCGTTAGAGCTCTAACGACAAAATTCCAGCCGCCTGAAAATAGCAGGAGTTAAGAGCTTTCTGGCTAACGCCGGTTTATAAAGCTCTTAACTACTGTACCCTAAAGTACACTAACACCCATAAACTACCTATGTACCCCTAAACCGAGGTCCCCCCACATCGCCGCCACTCTATTTAAATTTTTAACCCCTAATCTGCCGACCGCCACCTACGTTATACTTATGTACCCCTAATCTGCTGCCCCTAACCCCGCCGACCCCTATATTATATTTCTTAACCCCTAACTTGCCCCCCACAACGTCGCCGCAAGCTACTTAAAATAATTAACCCCTAATCTTCCGACCGCAAATCGCCGCCACCTACGTTATCCCTATGTACCCCTAATCTGCTACCCCTAACATCGCCGACCCCTATATTATATTTATTAACCCCTAATCTGCCCCCCTCAACGTCGCCGACACCTGCCTACACTTATTAACCCCTAATCTGCCGAGCGGACCTGAGCGCTACTATAATAAAGTTATGAACCCCTAACCCGCCTCACTAACCCTATCATAAATAGTATTAACCCCTAATCTGCCCTCCCTAACATCGCCGACACCTAACTTCAATTATTAACCCCTAATCTGCCGACCGGAGCTCACCGCTATTCTAATAAATGTATTAACCCCTAAAGCTAAGTCTAACCCTAACACTAACACCCCCCTAAGTTAAATATAATTTTTATCTAACGAAATAAATTAACTCTTATTAAATAAATGATTCCTATTTAAAGCTAAATACTTACCTGTAAAATACATCCTAATATAGCTACAATATAAATTATAATTATATTATAGCTATTATAGGATTAATATTTATTTTACAGGTAACTTTGTAATTATTTTAACCAGGTACAATAGCTATTAAATAGTTAAGAACTATTTAATAGTTACCTAGTTAAAATAATAACAAAATTACCTGTAAAATAAGTCCTAACCTAAGATATAATTAAACCTAACACTACCCTATCAATAAAATAATTAAATAAACTACCTACAATTACCTACAATTAACCTAACACTACACTATCAATAAATTAATTAAATACAATTCCTACAAATAAATACAATTAAATAAACTAGCTAAAGTACAAAAAATAAAAAAGATCTAAGTTACAGAAAATAAAAAAATATTTACAAACATAAGAAAAATATTACAACAATTTTAAACTAATTACACCTACTCTAAGCCCCCTAATAAAATAACAAAGCCCCCCAAAATAAAAAATTCCCTACCCTATTCTAAATTAAAAAAGTTACAAGCTCTTTTACCTTACCAGCCCTGAACAGGGCCCTTTGCGGGGCATGCCCCAAGAATTTCAGCTCTTTTGCCTGTAAAAGAATAAATACAATACCCCCCCCCCCAACATTACAACCCACCACCCACATACCCCTAATCTAACCTAACCCCCCCTTAAATAAACCTAACACTAAGCCCCTGAAGATCTTCCTACCTTGTCTTCACCATACCAGGTTCACCGATCCGTCCTGAAGAGCTCCTCCGATGTCCTGATCCAAGCCCAAGCGGGGGCTGAAGAGGTCCATGATCCGGTCAAAGTCTTCATCCAAGCGGGGCAGAAGAGGATCTTCCATCCGATTGAAGTCATCATCCAGGCGGCATCTTCGATCTTCTTCCATCCGGAGCGAAGCGGCAGGATCCTGAAGACATCCAGCGCGGAACATCCATCCGGACCGACGACTGAACGACGAATGACTGTTCCTTTAAGGGACGTCATCCAAGATGGCGTCCCTCGAATTCCGATTGGCTGATAGGATTCTATCAGCCAATCGGAATTAAGGTAGGAATTTTCTGATTGGCTGATGGAATCAGCCAATCAGAATCAAGTTCAATCCGATTGGCTGATCCAATCAGCCAATCAGATTGAGCTCGCATTCTATTGGCTGATCGGAACAGCCAATAGAATGCGAGCTCAATCTGATTGGCTGATTGGATCAGCCAATCGGATTGAACTTGATTCTGATTGGCTGATTCCATCAGCCAATCAGAAAATTCCTACCTTAATTCCGATTGGCTGATAGAATCCTATCAGCCAATCGGAATTCGAGGGACGCCATCTTGGATGACGTCCCTTAAAGGAACAGTCATTCGTCGTTCAGTCGTCGGTCCGGATGGATGTTCCGCGC
The DNA here is from genome assembly GCF_027579735.1 of Bombina bombina. Classification (NCBI taxonomy): domain Eukaryota; kingdom Metazoa; phylum Chordata; class Amphibia; order Anura; family Bombinatoridae; genus Bombina; species Bombina bombina. The sequence goes on from NC_069503.1 coordinate 1,133,158,390, forward strand.
TGGATGTCTTCAGGATCCTGCCGCTTCGCTCCGGATGGAAGAAGATCGAAGATGCCGCCTGGATGATGACTTCAATCGGATGGAAGATCCTCTTCTGCCCCGCTTGGATGAAGACTTTGACCGGATCATGGACCTCTTCAGCCCCCGCTTGGGCTTGGATCAGGACATCGGAGGAGCTCTTCAGGACGGATCGGTGAACCTGGTATGGTGAAGACAAGGTAGGAAGATCTTCAGGGGCTTAGTGTTAGGTTTATTTAAGGGGGGTTTGGGTTAGATTAGGGGTATGTGGGTGGTGGGTTGTAATGTTGGGGGGGGGGTATTGTATTTATTCTTTTACAGGCAAAAGAGCTGAAATTCTTGGGGCATGCCCCGCAAAGGGCCCTGTTCAGGGCTGGTAAGGTAAAAGAGCTTGTAACTTTTTTAATTTAGAATAGGGTAGGGAATTTTTTATTTTGGGGGGCTTTGTTATTTTATTAGGGGGCTTAGAGTAGGTGTAATTAGTTTAAAATTGTTGTAATATTTTTCTTATGTTTGTAAATATTTTTTTATTTTCTGTAACTTAGATCTTTTTTATTTTTTGTACTTTAGCTAGTTTATTTAATTGTATTTATTTGTAGGAATTGTATTTAATTAATTTATTGATAGTGTAGTGTTAGGTTAATTGTAGGTAATTGTAGGTAGTTTATTTAATTATTTTATTGATAGGGTAGTGTTAGGTTTAATTATATCTTAGGTTAGGACTTATTTTACAGGTAATTTTGTTATTATTTTAACTAGGTAACTATTAAATAGTTCTTAACTATTTAATAGCTATTGTACCTGGTTAAAATAATTACAAAGTTACCTGTAAAATAAATATTAATCCTATAATAGCTATAATATAATTATAATTTATATTGTAGCTATATTAGGATGTATTTTACAGGTAAGTATTTAGCTTTAAATAGGAATCATTTATTTAATAAGAGTTAATTTATTTTGTTAGATTTAAATTATATTTAACTTAGGGGGGTGTTAGTGTTAGGGTTAGACTTAGCTTTAGGGGTTAATACATTTATTAGAATAGCGGTGAGCTCCGGTCGGCAGATTAGGGGTTAATAATTGAAGTTAGGTGTCGGCGATGTTAGGGAGGGCAGATTAGGGGTTAATACTATTTATGATAGGGTTAGTGAGGCGGATTAGGGGTTAATAACTTTATTATAGTAGCGCTCAGGTCCGCTCGGCAGTTTAGGGGTTAATAAGTGTAAGCAGGTGTCGGCGACGTTGAGGGGGGCAGATTAGGGGTTAATAAATATAATATAGGGGTCGGCGATGTTAGGGCAGCAGATTAGGGGTACATAGGGATAACGTAGGTTGCGGCGGTTTACGGAGCGGCAGATTAGGGGTTTAAAAAAATATGCAGGGGTCAGCGATAGCGGGGGCGGCAGATTAGGGGTTAATAAGTGTAAGGTTAGGGGTGTTTAGACTCGGGGTACATGTTAGGGTGTTAGGTGCAGACGTAGGAAGTGTTTCCCCATAGGAAACAATGGGGCTGCGTTAGGAGCTGAACGCTGCTTTTTTGCAGGTGTTAGGTTTTTTTTCAGCTCAAACAGCCCCATTGTTTCCTATGGGGGAATCGTGCACGAGCACGTTTTTGAGGCCGGCCGCGTCCGTAAGCAACTCTGGTATCGAGAGTTGCATTTGCGGTAAAAATGCTCTACGCTCCTTTTTTGGAGCCTAACGCAGCATTTGATTAAACTCTCGATACCAGAGTTAAATTTATGGTGCGGCCAGAAAAAAGCCCGCGGAGCGTTAGCAGCCCTTTTACCGCCGAACTCCAAATCTAGGCCTAAATTATTCCTATTTAAAACTAAATACTTACCTATAAAATAAACCCTAAGATAGCTACAATATAACTAATAGTTACATTGTATCTATCTTAGGGTTTATTTTTATTTTACAGGCAACTTTGTATTAATTTTAACTAGGTACAATAGTTATTAAATAGTTATTAACTATTTAATAGCTACCTAGTTAAAATAAATTCAAATTTACCTGTAAAATAAATCCTAACCTAAGTTACAATTACACCTAACACTACACTATAATTAAATTAATTACCTAAACTAAATACAATTAAATACAATTTAAAAAATTTATCTAAAGTACGAAAAAAAAACCCCCACTAAATTACAGAAAATAATAAAGTTTTTTAAACTAATTACACTTAATCTAATCCCCCTAATAAAATAAAAAAGCCCCCCAAAACAATAAAAAGCCCTAACCTATACTAAATTACAAATAGCCCTTAAAAGGGCCTTTTGTGGGGCATTGCCCCAAAGTAATCAGCTCTTTTACCTGGAAAAAAAAGTACAATAGGATTGAGCTTGCATTCTATTGGATGATCCAATCAGCCAATTGAATGCCAGCTCAATCCTATTGGCTGATTGAATTGCATTGCCAATCGGAATTCAAGGGACGCCATCTTGGATGACGTCATTTAAAGGAACCTTCATTCTTCAGTTGGACTTCGTTTGAAGAGGATGCTCCGCGTCGGATGTCTTGAAGATGGACCCGCTCTGCGCCGGATGGATGAAGATAGAAGATGCCGCCTGGATAAAGACTTCTGCCCGTCTGGAGGACCTCTTCTGGCCGTCTTCGATGAAGAATTCTGCCCGTCTGGAGGACCACTTCGCCGGCTTCGTCGAGGTCTTCGGCCCGGCTGGGTGAAGACTTCTGAAGGTAGGGTGATCTTCAAGAGTAGGGTTGGGTGTGTGGGTGGTGGGTTTTAATGTTGGGGGGGGGTATTGTACTTTTTTTTCCAGGTAAAAGAGCTGATTACTTTGGGGCAATGCCCCGCAAAAGGCCCTTTTAAGGGCTATTTGTAATTTAGTATAGGGTAGGATTTTTTTTTATCTTTGTTTTTTTTATTTTCTGTAATTTAGTGTTTGTTTTTTTTCGTACTTTAGATAATTTTTTTAAATTGTATTTAATTGTATTTAGTTTAGGTAATTCATTTAATTATAGTGTAGTCTTAGGTGTAATTGTAACTTAGGTTAGGATTTATTTTACAGGTAAATATGAATTTATTTTAACTAGGTAGTTATTAAATAGTTAATAACTTTTTAAGAACTATGGTACCTAGTTAAAATAAATACAAACTTGCCTGTAAAATAAAAATAAACCCTAAGCTAGCTACAATGTAACTATTAGTTATATTGTAGCTAGCTTAGGGTTTATTTTACAGGTATTTCATTTTAAATAGGAATAATTTAGTTAATGATAGTTATTTTATTTAGATTTGTTTAAATTATATTTAAGTTAGGGGCGGTGTTAGGGTTAGACTTAGATTTAGGGGTTAATAAATTTATTATAGTGGTGGCGACGTTGGGGGCGGCAGATTGGGGGTTAATAAGTGTAGGTAGGTGGCAGCAACATTCGGGGCGGCAGATTAGGGGTTAATAACTATAATGTAGGTGGCGGCGGTGTCCGGAGCGGCAGATTAGGGGTTAATAATATTATGCAGGTGTCGGCGATGTCAGGGGCGGCGGATTAGGGGTTAATAAGTGTAAGATTAGGGGTGTTTAGACTGTTTAGGGTGTTAGGTGTAGACATTAAATGTATTTCCCCATAGGAAACAATGGGGCTGCGTTAGGAGCTTTACGCTGCTTTTTTGCAGGTGTTAGGTGTTTTTTTCAGATGGCTCTGCCCCATTGATTCCTATGGGGAAATCATGCATGAGCATGTTTTGCCAGCTCGCCGCTACCGTAAGCAGCGCTGGTATTGAGGTGAGATGTGGAGCTAAATTTTGCTCTCTGCTCACTTTTCTGCGGCTAACGCCGGGTTCTTAAAAACCCGTAATACCAGCATTGTCTGTAGGTGAGCGGTGAGACAAAACTCGTAATCTAGGTAATAGTTTGTGCATTCTCTGCAGGTGTTTCTGGAATCTAAGTTTCAAAGAGAATCCTTGCAGCATCATAATCCGAAAGGGACAGTGTCTCTGCTCCCTCTATATGGTATTTAAGTTGGATTTTCACTTGTATTTGTTGGTCTGATGAAGGGGTGCAAGCCCTGAAACATCACTGGAAAAAAATAACAGTTTTTAAAGTCAAGCCTAGTGAGTGCTGTTTCCTTCTTGCTTGTTAATAATAATTTTGGATGAAGACTTCTGCCCATCTGGAGGACCACTTCTGCCCGTCTGGAGGACCACTTCTGCCGGCTTCGTTGAGGACATCTTGTCGCTTGGATGAAGACTTCGGGGGTTAGTGTTAGGATTTTTTTAAGGGTGTATTGGGTGGGTTTTATTTTTAGGTTAGGGCTTTGGGCAGCAATGGAGCTAAATGCCCTTTTAAGGGCAATGCCCATCCAAATACCCTTTTCAGGGCAATGGGGAGCTTAGGTTTTTTTAGTTAGGCTTTTATTTGGGGGGTTGGTTGTGTGGGTGGTGGGTTTTACTGTTGGGGGGTATTTGTATTTTTTATTTACAAGTAAAAAAAAATGATTTCTTTGGGGCAATGCCCGGAAAAGGGCCCTTTTAAGGGCTATTGATAGTTTAGTTTAGGCTAGGGGGTTTTAATATTTTGGAAGGGCTTTTTTATTTTTATAGGGCTCTTAGATTAGGTGTAATTAGTTTAAATATCTTGTAATTTGTTTTTTATTTTCTGTAATTTAGTGTTTGTTTGTTTTATGTAATGTAGCTAATTGTATTTAATTCATTTAATTTTATTTAATTGTAGTGTAGTGTTAGGTGTTAGTGTAACTTAGGTTAGGATTTATTTTACAGGTAAATTTGTATTTATTTTAGCTAGGTAGTTATTAAATAGTTAATAACTATTTAGTAACTATGCTACCTAGTTAAAATAAATACAAACTTTCCTGTAAAATAAAAATAAACCCTAATCTAGATACAATGTAACTTTTAGTTATATTGTAGCTAGCTTAGGGTTTATTTTTAGGTAAGTATTTAGTTTTAGATTGAAATATTTTTTTATTGAACAATTGGTACAATACACAGTCTATATCAATAGCAGATACCATAAATAAATCACAACTGTAAAGCATCTATTACACATTTCTCATCATTGTACTGCATTTTTCAAATCAACATTTTCTTTAGCCAGTCTTCACTGTGTGTTACAAGTTGAAGCTCCAGTAGAAACATGAGTCCAATTGTTACAATTTTAAAGATCTAACAATGTTTAACAATGAACCTAAATACTCTATATAACCATTATGCCAGCTCGCTTCATCCTTTAATTTGTTGTATTATCAATAAACAGTTCTTACGAAATCTCCACATCTTAAACATCCACAGAGCCCACTGAGTACTCTCATTCGCAGTATCTACCGCTGCTCTCAAACTACTGTTTCTTTCTCCCTTGCTTGGTAGCTTATCCTATATGTGTTTTTCATTAAGGATCCAGTAAAACCAGACTCTATTGAAAGATTCCACCTCGTCTTGTATGTATGCTGCAGTCTCGCATAAGCCAAACATACTTCTAATTCTCCCCAGCACTTCCATTCTCTCCGGGATTCCCACCTTCCAGTATTTTGCTATAGATATACGGGTCACGGTACATACAATTCTAATGAATTTATTTATAGGTGCATTGAATCTTGGATCCTCACCATTCAGCAAGGCCTGCATGGGCATCAGTTTTACCTGTTCCTCTAATATAGTGGTTATAATTTTAGAAAGGTCTAGCCATACATTTCGTACCTCCGGGCATTCCCACCACATATGAAAATATGTACCTAGCTGTGTGCAACCTCTATAGCATTGCCTGGAACCTCCCCTCACCATGTGTGCTGTTTTTAAAGGGGTTAAATACCAACAAAATGTTGTCTTGATGTTGTTCTCCCTTAGATCCGCTCCCAACAAATCTGGTTCCAAGTCTTTAGGTCATATGTTACATCTAAGTCCACTTCCCAATGAAGGGCAGTCTGTGGCTTTGAAATTATGTGTGTTTCCTGTATGAATAAATATAAGTGGGACACCGCACTTTTCTGTCTGTTTTCTGTACTGCACAGTTTCTCAAAAATGTTTTTGGCCTTGGCCTCCCTTCCCGTCCTGTTATATAGCGTGATAGCTGAGGCTATCTGTAGATATACAAACCACTGCAGATGCAGAGGTCTAAGTTTGTCCTGTAATTGATTGTAAGTCAAAATCTTCCTATTAATTAAAAAGTCTGCTATCCGGTAAAGGTCCTTGTGTGCCCACTTGTCTATCAGTTTATGTAATTCTCCTGAAATTATATACTTCAGTGGTCTTATTAAAGAATTAGTTGGCAATAGTGTTCCATTTCTATTGGTTATTGCTAGCTGCTTGATAGCTATTTTAGTGATCGGGTTTTGGTAGCTCCCGGGTCTCCCTCTAGTTTCTTTACCCCATAATATATCATCTGGGCCGTCATAACCCCCAATGAGGGCCTCTAACTGGGGCCATACTACATCCTCCTGTTTCCTCCCCAAGAGAGAGTTCTGGGCTAGTCTAGCTGCTGTGTAATAATCCATCAAGTTAGGAAGTCCCACCCCTCCCAATTGGCGGTGTCTGGTGAGAGTATCCCGAGATATCCTCGCATGTCTAGATCCCCTGAGGAATTTATGTAAGTCTGTCTGGAGGGTCTTCAAGTCAGATTTATCTATCTTTACAGGTAAGGAGCGAAATAAGTATAGGATTCTTGGGAGAATGTTCATCTTAATCGACGAGAGTCTCCCATACCATGAAAAGTTATGTTTCTTCCACTTCTGCAGATCAGATCTAATTGATTTAAACATAGGAATATAGTTAGCTCTATATAATTGGTTAGATTGTGCCGTTAGTCTGATCCCCAAATACTTTATGTCATCTTTCACCCATTTGAAGTCGAAGTTTGTTTCTATCAGTTTGATAGTGTGTTTTGGTAGACCTATTGAGAGCGCCTCACATTTGTCTAAGTTTATTTTATATCCTGAAATGGAGGAGAACTGTTGTATAGTTTTATATATGTTGGGAAGTGAAATGAGTGGCTTGGTGACTGTTAACAACACATCATCTGCGAACAGAGTGATCTTATGCTGAAATTGTTGTATTTGCATGCCTGAGATGTCTGGGGAATTTCTTATGTTTGCAGCTAGTGGTTCGATACATATCGCAAAAAGAAGGGGCGACAGGGGGCAGCCTTGCCTGGTGCCATTAAGAATATTAAAAGTATCTGACATACGCTGTGGGTGTTGAGTATAAACCTCTCAGTGCTGTCATGAATGACCCAGTGAACCCCATCCTTGTCAAAACTGTATCCATGTACGCCCAATCCACCCTATCGAACGCCTTCTCCGCATCCAAGGACAGGACCAGAGAAGGCGTTCGCTCATGGTACAAATAATCCATAACCGTAATCATTTGTCTAATATTGTCTGGAGCCTCTCTGTTTTTTATAAACCCTACCTGGTCCGGGTGCACAATAGAGGGCAGGATATGTTTTAAGCGGTTAGCCAGGATTTTAGTGACAATTTTCATATCTTGGTTTATTAGAGATATGGGTCTGTAACTTGAACATAGTGTGGCGTTTCTACCCTTTTTTGGTATTACAATAATTTTGGCTTGTAAAAGGTCAGCAGATATGGGCTGGCCTTCTAGAATATGATTGGCGAATTTAACTATATGTGGGATCAGGATCTGTCTGAAGAGTCTATAATATTCCCCTGGGAATCCGTCAGGACCCGGGGCCTTGCCTGGTTTGAGCTCTTTTATAGCTGTCACCACTTCAGCTTGTGTGATTTTTGCATTTAATTTGTCTTGGTCTTCTGTAGTCAAGTGTGGAAGGTTTGCTAAGTCTAAGAAATTTTCAAGCATATTTTGTGTTTGTGTGTTATGTTGGACCTTCTCCCCATCATACAGGTTTCTATAGTACTCTGCAAACGTGTCCACAATTTCTTGTGGGTGAGATGTAATACTCCCTGTTCCTGTCTGAATACTCGGAATAGATACTGATTGATATTCATCTCTAATTTTTTTGGCTAAATACCTGTCAGGCTTGTTTGCGTATATGAAATAGTTGGCTTTAAGCCTTTGGGCTGCCCTAATAGAATTATTATTCAATAAAGCAAGCAAATCTGTTTTTTTCTGTTGCAGGGTCTGTAAAATGAGTCGTGAGTTGGTCCGTTTGTGCTCCTTTTCTAAAGAGTCAATATCCCGCTGTAACCTCAAGTATCTATTGTCGGTCTCTTTCTTGTGAATGGCTTTTTCTTTGATTAACAATCCTCAAAACACCGATTTGTGCGCTGCCCAAACCGAGATCGGGTTCACAGTAGAATCAGTATTGATTCTCCAGTAGTCACTCATTGCTTTAAAAGCTTGTCTTTAGTGTTGGGATATTTTAGACAGGTCGGGTCAAACGTCCATGTTCTAGTCCTACCTGGGTCAATAATGGAACCGAAAAATAGTTGTGTAATGGAGTGATCCGACCAGACACATGTATGTATATTTGCCTTGCGTAGTGTGGGCTGCATTATTTGGCTAGTAAAGATATAATCAATTTTCGTGTAGCATTTGTGTGCTGAGGAGTAGTATGTAGTGTCCGCTGTGTCCCCGTATAGTGTGACCCAGCTATCTTGTAGCCCATGCGGTGAAAGTAAGTCGTCAATTTTTGCAGCTATTGCTTTTTGTCTTGATTTTTTCTTTGATATATTTTCTATCGTGAACTTCCTCAACGCTGCCAGATCTATATTGAAATCTCCTGCTAATATTATTCTTGATCTAGACCAGTTGGTTAATAAATCGGAGATATGTCTAAAAAATGGTTCCTGCTGCTCATTTGGCGCATAGATATTACATAGGATTATTTCTGTACCCTGTATGTTGCCCCTTACTAAAATATATCGACCTTCTTTGTCTTTCATTGTTTCCCTGTGCTCAAAATTTAAAGATGAGTGAATCAAAATAGATACCCCCTTAGTCTTAGTATCAGAAGTAGCATCGAAGTGTTGTGTATATTCTTTGGACCAGTACCTAGGAATCTGTGTATTCAAAAAGTGGGTCTCCTGTAAAAACAAAATATCGGCTTTAAGCCTCTTGTATTGTGTCAGTGCAGTCTTCCTCTTTATATCTGAGTTGAGGCCTCTCACATTGTGAGATATCAAATTAACTCCAGGGAAGTCTCGTGATGTAGTCATGATAATGTATCACCCCAATCATACAACCAGTCCTGACTCATAAGCTCTCCCTCTCTACCTGATTGCTTTAGTATATCATAATTCTTACCATCCTGTAAGACCCCAACAACAGGCTCCTGATCTCCATCTCTAGTGAAACTCTGGGTGTGGTTATTACCTTGTATGAAGCGAAACTGGCATAGTTCAATACAATTAAATAGCATAAATAACTTTGGTTTTCCCTGTAGAACGGAACAGAAAAAACAACATAAAATACATAACATGAAGTGTATATTAAGCATTAACATAACTTATAGGAGATGATACTAGGTTTCTCATAACATTATCTCAGTTCTCTATAGGTGGTATGGTATATCAGATAAGATTTAGCCCATACTTATAACCTTTATGTTAACAGTCTCAAACCCTTGGCCATCATAATTTATCTATGTAGCATGTATCCTCCACGACACTGCCAAGGCAATGTCTAGGAGGGAGTCTTAACAGTCTCTCACATTCGATATATCTTGAGGCAAGCATAGTTCAAGAGTGAGATCAGGGTCTAAATCTCTTGTTATTAACTTTTGTCCAAGTGGATTTCTTGTTTGTTTGCGTTGGTGCTTGTGTCCCTGTTTAAGTATTTAGTTTTAAATAGGAATAATTTAGAGAGTGATAGTAATTTTTATTTAGATTTATTTAAATTATATTTAAGTTAGGGGGTGTTAGGGTTAGATTTAGGTTTAAAGGGTTAATACATTTAGAATGGTGGCGGCGATGTTGAGGGCAGCAGAATAGGGGTTAATAAATATAATGTAGGTGGCGGCGATGTTTTGGGCAGCAGATTAGGGGTTAATAATATTTAACTAGTGTTTGCGAGGTGGAAGTGCGGCGGTTTAGGGGTTAGTATGTTTATCCTAGCGGCGGCGATGTCTGGAGCGGCAGATTAGGGGTTAAAATTTTTATTATAGTGTCTGCGATGCGGGAGGGCCTCGGTTTAGGGGTTAATAGGTAGTTTATGGGTGTTAGTGTACTTTTTAACACTTTAGTTCTGTAGCGTAAAACTCATAACTACTGACTTTAGAATGCGTTCGGAATCTTGGAGGTAGAGGGTGTACCGCTCACTTTTTGGCCTCCCAGGACAAACTCGTAATACCAGTGCTATGCAAATCCCACTGAAAAAAGACTTTACGAAATTTAAGTAAGTTGATTTGCGTTAAGGCCAAAGAAGTGTGCAGTGCCCCTAAACCTGCAAGACTCGTAATACCAGCAGGTGTTAAAAAGCAGCGTTAGGACCTGTTAACACTGCTTTTTAAGCTTACCGCAAAACTCGTAATCTAGCCGTATGTTATTTTATTTTGTTAAAGTATTGGTGAAAGTCACTTAAAAACCCACAAAACAACCGAAAAAACCATAAAAACAATTTGTACATAATTTTTATTCGATTTGAAATGGACCATATTGTCCTGGAGAATGTGCGCTTTCTACACCAATATAGGGTTAGATTACAAGTGGTGCGCTAAAGTTAGCGCGGATCGCAACCATGCTTACTTGCGAATGCTTTACAAGTTGAACGTAAATGGGTGCGGTCGTGCGCAAACAAAATTTGGGCTTATCGGTTTGGTGCCACCTGAAATGTAAGTTAATGGGACAGTCTACACCAGAATGTTTATTGTTTAAAAAGACAGATAATCCCTTTATTACCCATTCCCTAGTTTTGCTTAATCAACACGGTTATATAAATACACTTTTTACCTCTGTGATCACCCTGTATCTAAGCCTCTGCAAACTGCCCCCTTATTTCAGTTCTTTTGACAGACATCCATTTTAGCCAATCAGAGCTGGCTCACTGGAACACCAGGTGCGTGAGCACAGTGTTATCTATATGACACACATGAACTAACACCCTCTAGTGGTGAAAAATGGTAAAAATGCCCTGAGAGAAGAGGCGTCCTTCAAGGGCTTAGAAATTAGCATATGTACCTCCTAGGTTTAGCTATCAACTAAGAATACCAAGAGAACAAAGCAAAATTGGTGATAAAAGTAAATTAGAAAGTTGTTTAAAATTACATTCTCTATCTGAATCATGGAAGTTTATTTTGGACTAGACTGTTCCTTTAAGAAGCAGCAGTCATAAGACCGCTGCTCCCTAACTTCTCTACAACCTTTTAGGTTGCGGACTGAAATCATCATGATCCAATATGATTGGGATGATTGACGTCCCCTGCTAGTGGCCAATTGGCCGCAAGTGAGCAGGTGCAGCATTGCACAAGCATTTCACCAGAACTGCTTGTGCAATGTTAAATTTAGCGGGGTCGAGCGGACATGATTCGCTACATCGAATCATGTCCGCTCGACCCATAGGGGCCGATTTATTAAATGTTGAATGGACATGATCCGCTGTAGAGGATCATGTTCGATTGACATCACTAAATGCCAACAGCATTCGCTATCAGCATTTATCATTGAACAAGCATTTCTGGTGAAATGCTTGTGCAATGCCGACCCCTGCACATTTGCGGCCAGTCAGCCGCTAGCAGGGGTGTCAATCATTCCGATCATACCCGATCAGGATCACTGCCTCAGAGGTGGTGGACGAGTTAAAGAGCAGCGGTCTTAAGACCGCTGTTTCTTAACTCCTGATTCCGACGAGTCAGAAGGCTCACACGGAATAAGCAGCATTGACTGCTTCATAAATCGGCCTCATAGGGTAAAGTGTAAGGGGTAAAATAAAAAGGTGCACCAAGCACAGCATTAGAACATTAAAATAAAGTGTTACAATCACCCATCAATGTCATTAAGAAACACCTTAATAATCTAAAAATGAAAAACCAGTCTGGACCTGATCAAATCCCGGCAATGCTGTTGAATCTCAGTGCGCTGGCAATTGCTAAACCTGTCACAACCATAATTAACGAATCCTTGGTGTCTAGATACATACCCAAACTTTGGAAGACTGCAAAAGTAGTGTATCCATAAAAGGGGTGAGTTAACCTTGGTTACTAACTATCGCCCAATATCATTGCTCCCAGTATTGTCAAAAATATTAGAAAAATGCGTCCATACGCAACTATGTTAGTATAACCAACAATCTAACTATCTGACACCTGATCAATCAGGTTTTCGCCCGAATCACTCCACTACAATTGCCCTCCTAAAAGTTTGCATCGACATCCAAACTGGCATGGAACAAGGAGACCTAACTAGAGCTATTTTCCTTGATTTTGCAAAGGCCTTTGACACAGTAGACCACGACATACTACTGCTCAAACTAAAAAACTCAGGTATTGGTAATCGTCCACTAACCTGGTTTTGATCATATGTATCGGATCGATCACAATATGTCTCCATTTCTGACAGCGACTCCCTCCCTCTCCCAGTCACTTGTGGTGTTCCCCAAAGTTCCATTCTCGCCCCCCTACTATTCACATTATTCATAAATGATTTGCCAAATGTCTGCAAATCCTCAACTGTACACATGTACGCAGACGACACAATAATCTGTGAAAGTAAATCCGATCTGCCGCAGCGTGAGGCAGTGCTCCAAGGCCAGTTCACAGAGGTAGAAAAGTGGATCTCAAAAAACAAACTCTTCCTAAACACTGACAAAACTGTCACAATGATCTTTGGAACGGGACCTTGTGGTGACATTTTATCGCTGGAATATTCACCTAGCTGTTATTAAAATCCCTTCCCCCAGGTACACCTTTCTCTCTGAACTAAAGACACTCCCAATGGCCTATAAGCCACTCCCTTTTGAATTGGGGTATAAAATACTGTAACACCAGAACCTCTGTCTCTTTTTTCATATCCTGCTCCTTCTAAAAAGATGAATGATGTTGGACACAGAGAATCTGGCTAGGTATTTCTGGGATAATATTCTGTGTAGCAGTATTGCACAAATTGGGATTTTTGTAGTAAGTTGCCCTGTATCTTAAATGTGGACTGTGTTGCGGTAAAATAGATTTATATATATATACCTGTAAATATTTATCTTATTATTAACATATATTGATTCCTAAATAAACTGTTTGGCAAATAATAGAGACCCTCTCAAAGAGTTTATTTCACAATTTATGTGTGTTGGTTTTAGTGGTTTCACCATAGAGATTTAGTATATTATATTTAGTAGAAAGTAAAGATATTTTAAATCAATAGATAACCACAGACCTAAATTACACAAAATACAAAATTCCCATCTACGCATCAAAACAAAATCAAATGGCACACTGACCGCAGTCCACTCATTCAAATATTTGGGTATGTTGTTAGACCCCAATCTATCTTTTGGCCTCCACATAGAAAAAATTGCATCTAAACTCTATGCAAAACTAGGTGCCCTGTACAGAAACAAATCTTGCCTCAGCTCTGCAGTAAAGGAAAAGATTGTACAGCAAATGTTGACGCCTATCATGGATTACGGGGATGTAGTTTATGCACCTGCTCCGCAAACTCACCTTAATAAACTAAATACATTATATAACTCATTCTGCCGCTTTGTGCTACAATGTAACTACAGGACCCACCACTGTGACATGCTAAAAGAACTAAACTGGCTGTCGCTGGAATCCAGACGCACCCTCCATCTTTCCTGCCTTGTGTTTAAGAGCCTTTCTGGGAAGCTCCCACCCTACCTGAGCAGAATGCTCTCCCCAGCTATTCCCACCTCCTATAACCTCCGATCCAGTACCAGCACATTATTTAGCTTGATCAATACAAAAAGAAAGCAGCTCGATCCTCCTTTTCGTACAGAGCGCCACAATTATGGAATGATCTCCCGCACACTTTCAAACCTTTCCCATGCCTAATATCCTTTAAGAGATCCCTCTCTTTATATCTCAAAACAGAATGCGCCTGTCATGCTTGATTATATGTTTCCTACCTGTTCTATGTTAAATTTTGCATATATTATGTATTAATATTCGGCTAGATTACGAGTTTTGCATTAGGCTTAAAAAGCAGCGTTAGCAGGTCCTAACGCTGCTTTTTAGCGCCCGCTGGTATTACGAGTCTTGAAGATACAGGCTCACCGCTCACTTTTTTGGCCAGACTTGGAAATACCGCACATCCACTTACGTAAATTGAGTATCCTCTTTTTTCAATGGGACTTGCATAGCGCCGGTATAGGATTGTTTCTACCTTTATTCCGATTGGCTGATAGAATTCTATCAGCCAATCGGAATTGAAGGGACGCCATCTTGGATGACGTCATTTAAAGGAACCTTCATTCAGTGTTAGCCGTCGGATGAAGAGGATGCTCCACATCGGATGTCTTGAAGATGGACCCGCTCCGCGCCGGCTGGATGAAGATAGAAGATGCCGTCTGGATGAAGACTTCTGCCCATCTGGAGGACCACTTCGCCCGGCTTGGATGAAGACTTCTCCCGGCTTCGTTGAGGACTTTGGCCCGGTTGCATGAAGACTTCTCCCGGTAAGGTGATCTTCAAGGGGTTAGTGTTAGGTTTTTTTAAGGGGGTATTGGGTGGGTTTTAGAGTAGGGTTGGTTGTGTGGGTGGTGGGTTTTAATGTTGGGGGGGGATTTGTAATTTTTTTTACAGGTAAAAGAGCTGATTACTTTGGGGCAATGCCCCGCAAAAGGCCCTTTTATGGGCTATTTGTAATTTAGTGTAGGGTAGGTCTTTTTTTATTTTGGGGGGGCTTTTTTATTTTGTTAGGGGGATTAGATTAGGTGTAATTAGTTTAAAAATCTTGTAATTTGTTTTCTGCAATTTAGTGTTTTTTTGAACTTTTGCTAATTTTATTTAATTGTATTTAATTTAGGGAATTAATTTAATTATAGTGTAGTGTTAGGTGTAATTGTAACTTAGGTTAGGTTTTATTCTACAGGTACTTTTGTATTTATTTTAGCTAGGTAGTTATTAAATAGTTAATAACTATTTAATAACTATTCTACCTAGTTAAAATAAATACAAACTTGACTGTAAAATAAAAATAAACCCTAAGATAGATACAATGTAACTATTAGTTATATTGTAGCTAGCTTAGGGTTTATTTTACAGGTAAGTATTTAGTTTTAAATAGGAATAATTTTGTTAATGATAGGAATATTTAATTTGATTTCTTTTAATTATATTTAAGTTAGGGGGTGTTAGGTTTAGGGTTAGATTGAG
Organism: Bombina bombina; assembly: GCF_027579735.1. NCBI lineage: Eukaryota > Metazoa > Chordata > Amphibia > Anura > Bombinatoridae > Bombina > Bombina bombina. The sequence continues at coordinate 1,133,173,629 of NC_069503.1, forward strand.
GTTTAGGGATTAATAACTTTAACATAGTGGCGGCAACGTTGGGGGCGGCAGATAAGGGGTTAATAAATGTAGGAATATTTAATTTGATTTCTTTTAATTATATTTAAGTTAGGGGGTGTTAGGTTTAGGGTTAGATTGAGGTTTAGGGATTAATAACTTTAACATAGTGGCGGCAACGTTAGGGCCAGCAGATTAGGGGTTAATATGTTTATTATAGTGGCGGCGACATTGGGGGCGGCAGATTAGGGGTTAATAAGTGTAGGTAGGTGACACCGACATTGGGGGCGGCAGAGTAGGGGTTAATAAATATAATGTAGGGTTCGGGGATGTTGGGGGCAGCAGATTAGGGGTTCATAAGTATAATGTATGTGGCGGCGGTGTCCGGAGCGGCAGATTAGGGGTTAATAATTATAATGTAGGTGTCGCCAATGTCGGGGGCGGCAGATTAGGGGTTAATAAGTGTAAGATTAGGGGTATTTAGACTAGGGTTCATGTTAGGGTGTTAGGTGTAGACATAAAATGTATTTCCCCATAGGAATCAATGGGGCTGCGTTAAGGAGTTTTACGCTGCTTTTTTGCAGGTGTTAGACTTTTTTCATTCGGCTCTCCCCGTTGATTCCTATGGGTAAATCGTGCATGAGCACGTTACACCAGCTCACCACAACTGACTTAAGCAGCACTGGTATTGGAGTGCGGTAATGAGCAAAATTTTGCTCAACGCTCACTTCTTGTCTTTTAACGACGGGTTTGTAAAAACTCGTAATACCAGTGCTGCATGTAAGCGAGCGGTGAGGGAAAACTGCTCATTAGCACCGCACAGACTCTAACGCAAAACTCGTAATCTGGGACATTGTTTTTTGCATTTTATTGTACCCTATTGTATCAATGCAATGTTTTGTGGACCCAGGACATACTTGAAAACGAGAGAACTTGTGATGGAAGGGCCTAGGCCAACTGAGCAAATGGCAGGTATAAGCACGTTTAGATTATAAAAAATGTTTAATACAATTAAAACAGAAGATATACATAAAATACAATGATTACAATATAAACCAATAATTCATGGATCCATGATGGTTTGTACAATATATAATTAAATATATTACACAATGAGGAATATAAAATTAAACAGTTTAAAAAATGAGGATGATAAACCTTATGAAAAAGGACTAATTATGATGGGTACACAATCCTATAGACATAGGATACTGGCCTGGACCCAAACTGTATTATACTCCAAAGGGTGCAGTCAAGCAGCCTTGTATGTGATGTATAAAAACAATCCGTGAGAAAAGTCTCACACCTTAGTGAATAATGGTGATGAGGAGTGTGAAATAAAATGTGTAAATATGTGTAAAAAATATATGTAAAAAAAGAGAATATAAAATATACAAATGCCTAGTGACCACATATATAGATATATATATATAGGTAAAGATAAATATTTTACAATTAAAATCATATCTACTATATCTAGAAATTTATATTTAAAAATAAAAATAAAATTTCCTTCTCTCTTTGGGTTTAGCATTGTAGGACTAACATGGTGTCGGGTTAGCGCAAGTGATAATTTTAGGATTTTTTTTTTTTTTTAAGCATGCTCTATTGGCCTCTATTTATCAAGCTGTCAACCGCAAATACCCTGGAATTCCGCAGCGTATTTGTGGCGAGCCTGATTCGCCGTAGTAATCAAACCCTACAGACTGGTAAAAGTAGAATATAGTGACGTAACATACGATCCGCCAGACTCAGTCCGACACAGATCGATGGTTACATCACTACAGATGTTGCAAACGCAAGTTTGGCACAATCTGACTATTTTTGGAAGTTATCAAAAAACTACCAGGTACACTCGCCACTATTCCAGCCCAGCGTACCTGGTTTTCAATCCACCGCCCTGGAGGCGGTGGATGCCATAGGAATCAATGGGAGTCTGACAGCAGCGAAAGCTCATGTTCGCTGCTGCCCGATATCCCATTGATTTCTATGGTAGTTTCTATACCTATCACCCTAACATGTACCCCAAGTCTAAACACCCCTAATCTGCCCCCCCTACACCGCCGCAACTAAATAAAGTGTTTAACCCCTAAACCGCCACTCCCGGAGCCCGCTGTCACCTACATTATACTTATTAACCCCTAATCTGCCCCCCTATACCGCCGCAACTCTAATAAATGTATTAACCCCTAAACCGCCACTCCCTGAGCCTACCGCATCTCTAATAAAGTGTTTAACCCCTAATCTGCCCCCCTTACACCATCACCACCTACATTATACTTATTAACCCCTAAACCGCTGCTCCCGGACCCCGCCGCCTACATTGCATGTATTAACCCCTAATCTCCCGCCCCCAATGTCGCCGCCACTATATTAAATTTATTAACCCCTAAACCTAAGTCTAACCCTAACACCCCCTAACTTAAAGATAATTTAAATTAATCTAAATAAATATAACTATCATGAAATAAATTATTCCTATTTAAAACTAAATACTTACCTATAAAATAAACCCTAAGATAGCTACAATATAACTAATAGTTACATTGTATCTAGCTTAGGGTTTATTTTTATTTTACAGTCAAGTTTGTATTTATTGTAACTAGGTACAATAGTTATTAAATAGTTATTAACTATTTAATAACTTCCTAGTTAAAATAAATACAAAAGTACCTGTAAAATAAATCCTAACGTAAGTTACAATTACACCTAACACTACATTATCATTAAATTAATTACCTAAATTAAAATAAATTAATTACAATTAAATAAAATTAGAGCAACAGAGAAAACGGCAGGCACTCATTCCCAAACTTGGTAATAAAATTAAAGATATTTTATTGAAAAATAGTAGCAAAAAAGTTATGCAGACATGGCAGGTGAAAACATGCTGAACAATCTTACGCATTTCACGCCCCCTACATGCGCTTACTCATCAATTAAAATAAATTAATTAGAATTAAATAAAATTAACTAAAGTACAAAAAACCCCACTAAATTACAAAAAATAATAAAATAATTACAAGTTTTTTAAACTAATTACACCTAATCTAATCCCCCTAATAAAATTAAAAAGGCCCCCAAAAATAAAAAGCCCTACCCTATACTAAATTACAAATAGCCCTTAAAAGAGCCTTTTGCAGGGCAATGCCCCAAAGTAATCAGCTCTTTTACCTGTAAAAAAAAATACAATACCCCCCCAACATAAAAACCCACCACCCACACACCCAACCCTACTCTAAAACCCACCCAATCTCCCCTTAATAAAACCTAACACTACCCCCTTAAAGAACACCCTACCTTGAGACGTCTTCACCCAGCCAGGCACAAGTGGTCCTCCAAAGGGGCAGAAGTCTTCATCCGATCCAGGCAGAAGAGGACCTCCAGACAGGCAGAAGTCTTCATCCAGGCAACATCCGACACGGAGCATCCAGACCGACGACTACCCGACGAATGAATATTCCTTTAAATGGCGTCATCCAAGATGGTGTCCCTTGAATTCCGATTGGCTGATAGAATTCTATCAGCCAATCAGAATTAAGGTAGGAAAAATCCTATTGGCTGATGCAATCAGCCAATAGAATTGAGCTTGCATTCTATTGGCTGTTCCAATCAGCCAATGCTGGGTTAAGACGTCTCAAGGTAGGGGTATTGTACTTTTTTTTTACAGGTAATAGAGCTGATTACTTTGGGGCAATGCCCTGCAAAAGGCCCTTTTAAGGGCTATTTGTAATTTAGTGTAGGGTAGGGCTTTTTTTATTTTGTTTTTTTTTATTTTATTAGGGGGATTAGATTAGGTGTAATTAGTTTAAAAAACTTGTAATTATTTTATTATTTTCTGTAATTTAGTGTTTGTTTGTTTTGTACTAGTTATTTTATTTAATTGTAATTAATTTAATTTATTTTAATTTAGTTAATTTATTTAATTATATTGTAGTGTTAGGTGTTAGTGTAACTTAGGTTAGGATTTATTTTACAGGTACTTTTGTATTTATTTTAACTAGGTAGTTATTAAATAGTTAATTACTATTTACTAACTATTCTACCTAGTTAAAATAAATACAAAGTTGCCTGTAAAATAAAAATAAATCCTAAAATAGCTACAATGTAACTATTAGTTATATTGTAGATAACTTGGGGTTTATTTTATAGGTAAGTATTTAGTTTTAAATAGGAATCATTTATTTCATGATAGTTATATTTATTTAGATTAATTTAAATTATCTTTAAGTTAGGGGGTGTAAGGGTTAGGGTTAGACTTAGGTTTAGGGGTTAATAAATGTAATATAGTGGCGGCGACGTTGGGGGGCGGGAGATTAGGGGTTAATGCATTTAATGTAGGTGGCGGCAGTGTAGGGGGGTCAGATTAGGGGTTAATAAATTTAATGTAGGTGGCGGCGGTGTAGGGGGGTCAGATTAGGGGTTAATAAATTTAATGTAGGTGGCGGCGGGGTCTGTGAGCCGCGGTTTAGGGGTTAAACATTTTATTTAGTTGCGACGGGGTTCGGGTGCGGTGGTTTAGGGGTTAAACATTTTATTTCGTTGCGGCGGGGTCCGGATGCGGCGGTTTAGGGGTTAAACATTTTATTTTGTTGCGGCGGGGTCCGGGTGTGGCGGTTTAGGGGTTAATAACTTTATTTAGTTGCGTGGGGTCCAGGAGCAGCGGTATAGGGGGTAAACAGTATATTTAAGTGTGGGTGCTTAGTGACAGGGTAGCAAGAAAGCTGCGAATAAGCCGATGAGCAGCGAGATCGATGACTGTTAGTTAACAACAGTCCGCTGCTCATCGCACCGTACTTGGTGCGTGGCCTTTTGACAGCTTTCTTGATAATTATGGCGAACGTATTCAGGTCCACGGCAGCGATGTTAGGCGATCTTAGGCAAGCGTATTGGTGCCGTTGAATGCAAGAAAGTCGACGGCTTGATAACTAGAGGCCCATTTGTTAACATGGCCGCAATATGAGCTATATTTTTACTTTCAACTTGTAATATGTGCGCTAACTTGCGCACGTTAAAAGTTTACTTCCAGCTGTGTTGTGGCGCGAGAGTGAAAATATTTAGCGTTCCACTTGTAATCTGGCCCATAATATCTATGCATTGGTTCCTTTTCTCTAATCATTTAAAACTTTTAAAAGATGAATGATGACTCAAGTCCCCCATAATAACCGCCTGCCTTGCATACGTGTTTTGATGCATAGCTCTTCGCCGCTGCAGCTAATCACAAGTCATTTATAAAAGTAATAATCTTTAAAGGAATTTCATGCAGTATTTGGTGCCCATCTTTACAGGTCCAATGAACAAATCAGACAAAGGGAAACAAATTTAAACATTTTTGGAGCATAAAATGAGTTTCTAATGATCTAATCTGCCTGAAATTAGAAGGATTTTATTACTGTATCATGAAAAGCAATGATTACAAATTTTGGTGTAATAATGAGGTTACTAACAGAACCAAATAAAAAGTAATAAAATATTTATACTTACGTATTTGATTTGACTTTTTTTGCAATGGTGAAGCAATTACTTTTTCCAAAATATAGTATTGGTGTTGTTGTTGTATTTACTGTGTATATGTTACTAAATATAGTATGGGTATTGCTGTTGTAGTTACTGTGTATATGTTGCAATATATAGTATCGGTATTGCTGTTGTAGTTACTGTGTATATGTTGCTAAATATAGTATCGGTATTGCTGTTGTAGTTACTGTGTATATGTTGCTAAATATAGTATCAGTATTGCTGTTGTAGTTACTGTGTATATGTTGCTAAATATAGTATGGTTATTGCTATTGTAGTTACTGTGTATATGTTGCAATATATATTATCGGTATTGCTGTTGTAGTTACTGTGTATATGTTGCTAAATATAGTATGGGTATTGCTATTGTAGTTACTGTGTATTAATTGTTGCTATATATAGTATCGGTATTGCTGTTGTAGTTACTGTGTATATGTTGCTAAATATAGTATGGTTATTGCTATTGTAGTTACTGTGTATATGTTGCAATATATATTATCGGTATTGCTGTTGTAGTTACTGTGTATATGTTGCTAAATATAGTATTGGTATTGCTGTTGTAGTTACTGTGTATTTGTTGCTATATATAGTATCGGTATTGCTGTTGTAGTTACTGTGTATATGTTGCTAAATATAATATGGGTATTGCTGTTGTAGTTACTGTGTATTTGTTGCTATATATAGTATTGGTATTGCTGTTGTAGTTACTGTGTATTTGTTGCTAAATATAGTATAGTTATTGCTGTTGTAGTTACTGTGTATATATTGCTAAATATAGAATCGGTATTGCTGTTGTAGTTACTGTGTAAATGTTGCTAAATATAGTATCGGTATTGCTGTTGTAGTTACTGTGTATATGTTGCTAAATATAGTATCGGTATTGCTGTTGTAGTTACTATGTATATGTTGCTAAATATAGTATCGATATTGCTGCTGTAGTTACAGTGTATATGTTGCTAAATATAGTATCGGTATTGCTGTTGTAGTTACTGTGTATATGTTGCTACAATGTAATTCCTATCAATTTTATTATAACAGTTATTTTAAAGGGACATGAAACCAGAAATTTTTCTTTCATGATTCAGATAGAGAATACAATTTTAAACAATTTTCCAATTTACTTTTATTATTTAATTTGCTTCATTCTTCAGATATCTTTTGTTGAAGACATAGTAATGCACATGATTGAACCAATCACACGATACATTTATGTGCAGCCACCAAGCCTATTTAGATATACTTTACAACAAAGGATTTCAAGAAATTGAAGCAAATTAAATAATAGAAGTAAATTGAAGTATAATAAAATTATATGTTCTTTCTAAATCATAAGAGAAAACATTTATCATGTCCCTTGAAGTTTAAAGGATAAATAAAAAACTGTATCTGTGGATGTTAGTTGGGTAGAGATCTTGGGTAATGCTGATGAACACAAATATTCACCACCCTTTGGGGCCGATTTATCATAGTGTGAGTGGACATTATACGCTGTAGTGGATCATGTCCGCCGCACATCGATAAATGCCAAAAGCATACGCTGTCGGCATTTATCATCGCACAAGCATTTCTCTATAAATGCTTGTGTAAAGCCGCCCCTGCACATTCGCGGAAAATAAGCCGCTATCAGGTGGTTTCAATCAACCCAATCATATGTGATCGGGCTGATTGCTGTCCGCCTTAGAGGTGACGGACTAGTTAAGGAGCAGCGATCAGGAAACAACGGGGGTAGATTGTAGCATCCGCTGCTTGTTAAATCTACCACTTTGTCTTGATTAATGTTTCTTAAAGGATTTTACTTTCAAAAACAAATCCCACAGGTTATTATAATCTATGGATGAAACAAAGGTACAGAACATTAAATATGTTTACTAATTACAGTCTTCAAATGAATATAAATTCAATATGGTGAATTTCTACTTCATGTCACCCAGTTGTTCACCACCTGTGCCCCTTATTTTATGTGACCAAACACCCTATTTATGAGTTACTGAGCTACAGGCGGAGGGGGCAGTGCCACAGTCCTGGGCACAGGTTGTTCAATAGAGATGCTGCTTCCTAGAGTTTGCCAGCTTTAAAACCATTCTTCTTGGTCTTAAAAAGCGTTAATGCTTTGAGCATTTCTTCTAATGGTATAGAACAAGCTGTAATGCCCCAAGGCTCGGTAGGGCAGCTCTATACCTATCTGGCATCGGGTCTTGAAGTGCACTGAGAGCCGCACTTTTGTGGCTCACAGGGCTAGTGGGAACTTTAGGAAGCTTGCGGCTGTTTAAGTCTGGGGCAGTGCCAAGGGAGCTTTCTCTTTAGAATAGGGTCCGGCTAACTACAATGATGCACTGTATTTGCAAAAGATCTGCGTACTAAATAAATGTTTTATCATTTTAAAACAAATTTTTATTTATTTTTGCAGTTCAGACACACACCTTTTGAAATGTTTGTTTATTCTTTCTCCTTTGCTGCGGCAATACAAGTATAAATTAACTTCTGCACTAATCAAACAATCACTGTGTAGCACTTTGCAGTAGCAAGGTTCTGGATCAGTGGGTTAGGTCCTGCCACTCGGGAGGCAGTGAGGAAAACAAAACCCACAAGGCAAATGCATGTCTCAATCCGACACAGATCAATGCTTACGTCATTACAGATGTTCCGAATACACATTCGGCTCTATTTGACACTTTTTTAAAGTTATCAAATAGTTAACTTCTGGCCCAGCGTACCTGGTTTTCAATCCGCCACCCTGGAGGTCGCGGATGCCATAGGAATCAATGGGAGTCTGAAAGCAGCAAAAACTTGTGTTCGATGCTGTCAGATCTATGGTAGAAAACAAGTAACGTTTACACCTAACAACCTAATATAAGCCCCGAGTCTAAACACCCCTAGTCTGCCACCCCAACATCGCCGCCACCTACATAATGTTATTAGCCCCTATTCCGCCGCTCCCAGACCCCGCTAGAGAGAGCTAAATCCTATTGGCTGTTCCAATCAGCCAATAGGATTAAAACTTCTAAAATCCTATTGGCTGTTCCAATCAGCCAATAGGATGAGAGATCAATCCTATTGGCTGTTCCAATCAGCCAATAGGATTGAGCTGTCATCCTATTGGCTGATTGGAACAGCCAATAGGATTTTAGCAGCTCTAATTCTATTGGCTGATTGGAACCTTTCAGCCAATAGGAATGCAAGGGACGCTATCTTGGATGACGTCCTTTGCATTCAAGTTCCAGTTTACGGCGGCGACCGTATTGAAGAGGAGCTCCGTGCCGGATGTCTTCAGGATAGATCCTCTCTGCGCCGGATGGATGAAGATAGAAGAGGCCGCATGGATGAAGACTTCACCGGATAGGTGAAGATGGAAGAGGTCACCCCGGATGAAGACTTCTTGCCGGCCGGATGGATCCTTCAAGCGGAACTTCAAAAACTGTAAGTGGATCATCGGGGGTTAGTGTTAGGTTTATTTAAGGGTTTTTTGGGTGGGTTTAATTTTTAGAGTAGGGTCTGGGCTGGTAAAAGAGCTAAATGCCCTTTTAAGGGCAATGCCCCTACAAATGCCTTTATTCAGGGCAATGGGAGCTTAGGTTTTTTAGATAGGCTTTTTATTTGGGGGGTTGGTTGTTTGGGTGGTGGGTTTTACTGTTGGGGGGTGTTTGTATTTTTTTTACAGGTGAAAGAGCTGATTTCTTTGGGGCAATGCGCGCAAAAGGGCCATTGGTAGTTTTTTTGTAGGCATGGGGTTTTCTTAATTTGGGGGGACTCTTTTATTTTGATAGGGCTAATATAATATAAAAGGGTGGAGCATGGAGGGCCATGGAGTAATATGCAGAACATATTAGCTCAGTGTGAATCCGAGGTTAAGGGAGCTACCAAAACGAATTTTTCTCCCAGACCCCATGAATCCGGAAGGGAGACTATGTCCTGGGGCTCAAAGCTTGGGTAGCAGCAGTCAGATCAGGTCCGGAGTGTAGCAGTGTGTATATGCAGCTCCCAGTATTGATCTGAGCAGCAGGTGCGGCGGCCATATTGGGGATCCATGCGTTCGTTCAGACTGCAGCAGCTAACGGCCTGTGAAGGTCCAATTAGAGATGACAGACGCCGGATTTGCAAAGGGGTATGCTCTTGCAGGGGATGGGCACCCACACAGCCGCATAATGTTTTAACCTCAACCCGCTGGGACTCTGGGGCCCCTAAATAAAAACGCTGCACAGGTACTCCACAGGGATATGTATCAAGCCTAGCAAGTAAAGGGGCTACCTAACAAGGGGAGATAGCACACATCTAATATGGAGCTTTGAGGATCAATAGACCCCCTAAGTGTATAGTTATAAAGCTGCAAAGGTCACAGCACAGGGGATTTGGGCACTATAAGACCCACTGCATATAAATTGAAGATCCTACACAACACAGGCACATTTGCTGGGGCCTACCATAAGCAGAATCTCCCTATTATGTCTGCCAGAAAGCTAGTTAATGGTTCCCCAGGGAGGCAAAGCCACTGCCACACACCAGTTCTTTAGGCAGGTGAAGAGGGACAAAGCTACAGTAGCCTTGAGGAGGAGAATGAGGAGGATGCAGACTTAGATACCAATACTTCAGACTCTCAAGCAGATCAGACCCCAGTAACTAAGGCTGATATTAAAATGTTGGTCTCCAAGCAAGATATCTCTAATACATTTGATAAACTCTGGGACAAGATGGATGCTATGCAGAACTCAGTCACAAGTAGTCTAGCAGACATTAAACACATCCATCATCAGGATCTGGACAACAGGGTTTCCACCTTGGAAGATGGTGAAACTACAGTGCTGGAGGAGGTTAACTCTATATCTCAGCAGGTAGAGACTCAGAAACAAGAGCAAGAATTGATCCAGGACAGAATGAAGGACCTTGAAAACCGCAGCCGTAGGTGTAATATTCGCTTGAAGGGAATCCCTGAATCAGTGTCCCCAGAGGAGCTAGATAGATACTTGTCTCTATTATTTCAGGCTATTTCTGGACACACTGAGGAAGGCTGCTTTCAGATGGATAGGGCTCACTGGGCTCTGAGGGCAAAACAAAAGGGACGCCCCACTAAGGGATGTCATAGTCCGCATGTTTCGTTTTAGGGAGAGGGAGGTTGGCAGCCTCCAGGAAGAACCAGACCTTCAAGTTTCAGGGGTCGGTGATCCAGTTCTATCAGGATCTATGTGTACGGACCTTACAGAGAAGAAGCTCCATGAGATCGCTTACACTGTTGCTGCGGAAAAATGAAATCAACTATAGATGGGGATTTCCCTTCATGCTCATCATTCTCCACAAAGGAGCTACATACACCATTAGAGAAGCTCGAGACATCCCGGAAATCTGTAACCACTTGGGCCTGAAGGCTCACCAGATGACTTCTGACCTGACTGTGTCGAGTAGCGGGGATCATAGTAAAGCTCGCTCCTTGCCACAGAGACAAAGCTGTTTGAAGAACACCAAAAATAAGCAAAAAACCTAAGATCCTACATGGCTGAGTAGCTGAGCGAGAAGCCTGGGGATTCTAATGGACCCAGGGCCTCTACCTTCCCCGGATCGACAAGATTCAGATGAGTATGCAAGTACTACTGTTAGTTAGAAGGTTAATAAGGTCTAAGCCCATGAGGCTACACTCTCCAGGAGGGGTAGTAATGGTTGTAAGGAGAGAGCAGAGGAAGTTTAAAATGTTTGGGATTTGGATGATATCTGGGACACTAAGCCGAAAGGGCTAATTGAGGAGGACAAAAATATGACTGTGGGACTTTGGAACTTGGGGGGGGGGGTGGATTTTGCTTCCTGCTAAGAGGGGATGTGTTGATTTTAGATCCTCAAGACATATATAGCTCCCTTGATCTCAAACTGTATATTCTAGTATAAAAATTTTAATTGCACGATTGTTGTTATACATGTATGATAAGATATTGTTTATAAATGCTTACTAAAAGGGAATGGGCACTAGGCTCACGCTCTGTCCTTGCTTTTAAATTTACAGTGTTGAATTGTTTAATTTGTTTATTATTGTTTTGTTATTGCGGTACTGACCGATGGCTAAGTGTATTAGTATTATCTCACATAATGTGAGAGGCCTCAATACAGATGTGAAGCAAAAAACAGCACTCACTCAGTACTCGAGAGCTAGGGCAGACCTAATATTGCTACAAGAAACACACTTCACAAATACAGTTATCCCTAAATATTGGTCAAAACTGTTCCCTCTGCATTATCACTCAACGACGGATACAAAAAAAAGGGGGGTTTCCATTCTCATCCATCAATCACTCCAGTTTCACACAGAGGAAGTGATCACAGATCCGAATGGAAGGTTTCTCATAGTTAGGGGGTGCATTCAAAATACCCCAGTTACCATATGTAATGTGTACGCACCCAATGAGAAACAGGATATATTCTTCAGGCAAATTTCACATCTCCTGACACAATGGTCCCAGTCCAGAAACATAATAGCAGGTGACTTTAATATTTCTTTATCCCCACTTAGGAACACAGCGACAGTAAAATTAAACAGCAAACAACATAGACACAATTATATCACAAAATCTATCAGGGACTCCTTAGCTATGCATAACTTAATTGACACATGGGAGGCTAAATATGGTACGACAATTGATTATACATACTATTCGTACGCACATAGATCATACTATAGGTTGGACTATATTTTTGTGAGTCAAACATTGATACAATATGTTATATCATCTTCTATACAACCATGTGTGTGGTCAGACCACTCACTCGTACAAATAGAACTGACGGGTATTATCAACATTCATAGGCAGCGCTCGTGGACCTTCGACCTGTTCTCGGACCCCCTCAGAATCACCAGACTTTTTCCAAGATGATCAGAGAATACTGGTCCTTGAATATGGAGACAACCATTAACTCCCTTAGCACTTGGGCGGCACATAAACCATATCTTAGGGGCTTGTTAATAAAAGAAAAATCGAGATTTATTAAGCAACACACAGAGAAAATAAATGCACTGCAGACGGAGATTAGGGATTTAGAGAGGAGTCATCAACAAACATTATCTATACCTACCTTTAAATTACTTCAATTAAAAAGAAAGACATTGGCAAATATTCTAGATTCCAATTCGATCAGAGCTATACAAAAGTTGAAGGCCCATTATTTTGTATACTCGAACAAGCCAGACTGATACTTAGCGCATAAAATATGGGAGAAGGTTCAGAACTTCTCTATCCCTTTAATATTGAAAGAGGATGGCACACGCACATCTGCCCCCAAGAGATAGCGGATACTTTTGCAGACTACTACACCATCCTTTATGATGGCAAGAAAGTGGAACATACCCCTCATACACAAGATCTCCTTCAAAAATTATTGGCAAATGCTACTCTCAATAAAATAAGCAAACAGGATAGTGACAAACTGAATGCGGATATCACAAGGGGGGAGATTCTTCTAGCACTCAAAGACCTGAAAGCGGGCAAAACCCGGGACCTGACAGCTTCCCGGGCAAGTATTACAAAATATTTAAAGAAGAATTAGTACCCCATTTGCAGAGCTTTTGCAAAGACATTATGCAGGGCAGGGCTATCCCATCGGAAATGCTGAGCGCCAAAATTGTAGTGATCCCTAAGACTAGTAAGAACCCTGAGAGATGCCAGAGCTACAGTCCTATCTCTCTGATAAACCAGGATGTTAAAATCCTCACTAAAATTCTGGCCAATAGGCTTAAGAAGATAGCCCCAAAACTGGCCCAAACGGACCAGGTGGGCTTTATTTCAGACAGGGAAGCACCAGATAATGTGAGGAGGACGGTGTCCCTGATTGATTATTTAAAGGGAAAAGGAACGCCTTCTCTGCTCCTTTCTTTGGATGCAGAGAAGGCTTTGATAGAATAGACTGGAAGTATATGACCTCAGTTCTGACAGGGATGGGTTTTGGGGGGTCATTTATGACGGCAATAAGAGGGCTATATTCTACACCGACAGCAGTCATCAGGGCAGCATGATTTCAATCCAAGACTATAGATGTGTTAAATTGTACCCGTCAGGGATGCCCCCTATCTCCAATTCTCTTTGACTTATGTATGGAGCCACTGGCGGCGAGTATAAGAAATAACCCAGATATTTTATGCGTGGTTGTTAAGGAATCGAAATATAAATTGTCGCTTTTTGCAGATGATGTTCTGCTGACCCTGACTAGACCTCTGATATCTTTGCCCAACCTATATCAGACCCTTCAGGACTTCTCTCTTGTTTCGGGCTACAAGATTAACTTAGATAAGTGTGAAGCACTGCCCCTGAACCTATCACCACAGACTAAAAAAATGATTGAGGCCAACTTTGAGTTTGCCTGGGCTAAGACGTCTATTACCTTTTTAGGCATCAAACTATCAGATTCATACCATAGTCTTTATGGTCTGAACTATGTCCCACTTTACAATACTATCAATAGAGGCTTGAAGAAGTGGAAAACTTATAAATTCTCCTGGTATGGTAGGCTGTCGGGGATTAAAATGAATATTCTCCCAAGACTTTTATATCTTTTTAGTGCACTCCCAATAATGGTGCCGAGATCTGAACTACAGAAACTACAAGCTTCCTTGAATAGTTATATAAGGAGGGAGAGACGGGGCAGGATAGCCTCAGACATACTAACCAGACAACAACAACTAGGAGGAGTAGGCCTCCCGAATCAACTACTATAATGCGGCTAGGCTAGCCCAGGACTCTTTACTGGGCAAGAATGATTGCAACATTTGGTGGACCAGACTTGAGGCAGATCTGGGGGGTTATGAATCTCCGACAGATATATTATGGGATTGGGACCACACAATTGACAGTCACTCTTACAGGACTCAGGCCACAGCGGACACAGTTAGGGGCTGGAAATTACTTACTAGACCTCTGAAGTTGATACACATGAACTGAAGGACCAGACCAATTTGGCTTCTGCTACACCCAGAACTGCGCACACAGGTGGGGAAGTGACATAACAAGGGTCTGTATAGAGTAGCTGACTTTCTGGAGGGTAACCACATACGGACTCACTCCCAAATCCAAGATACTATCCATCCAATAAAACTACACTGCTTCCTCTACTTACAGGTATCCTCTGCCATACAGAAATATTGTTCCCTTGGGTTTCAAAGACACCCACTACACTAGAGCACATTTGTACTTCCCCAGTTAGATTGAAGAAGCTGATTTGGAAAATATACTTGACTCTACAGGGAGGTAAAACCCCAAACCAGTCAACCATAGTATCTAAATTGGAGCAGGATTCAGGACTTGACCTTCCAAGAAATAAATGGGATCTAATTATATTTAACTCAAGTAAGGGACTGATCAGTGCTGACCTTAGAGAGAATTGCATTAAGACAGTTTTCAGGTGGTACCTTACCACAGAGAGGACATGCCACTTTACCACTTTACGGTTCCAACCAATGCTATAGGGGGTGTGGGGCTAGGGGGACATATAGGATCTGTATTGCAAGGCATTGGAAGATGGGGACACCAGCCTGGGCGGAGGTGCTAGATAAGATCGAAAACACATATATACTATGTCAGAGATAGCGGCCAACATTCAGGGGACTAGGGAGCATTTTACTACAATATGGTTCTATTGGATAATGCACAAAACGATAGGATAGTGTAGTGTGTTGACAGTCAGGCTTTATGGTAGGAACTGGTTTATGACAAACAGAGAAATACCCATTTCAGATAGTCTGGACTCACTTGTTAACGCTCATTAGCCTCTAGGGGAGAGAGGAGACTAGACAGAAATAGAATAGGGGGCAGGGTCCGCCAATAAGTGCCACAGAATTGTTTGGTTTGTTTTGGAACATTGGTTTTGTTCTATAAGATGTCTTATTAAAAAAAAAATAATCAAAGAATGTGTTGATTAACATGTTAAGGATTGTAGGATTTCAATGTAGCTTTTTACAAGAATGGATAACGGATGATGTTAGAGATTCCTTTTTGCATAATTGTTTTTATGATTATTATGCGTTCTTATCTCATGAAGAAGTATTTGTGGTAAAAGTTGCTATGTTGTATCCTGAATTCTTTGATTCTAATAAAGAAATATTTCAATTAAATTAGCTTTAAAATGGTAAAGGAGAAGGTCCTTTATTGCAGTCTCCTAGATACGCTGCGCTAATCCTTCTATCAGTACGGCCGGAGACTCTGTGTAGAAGGGTCAGGATAAGCGCAGCTCTCCAGTGCGCTACAGGTAAGTATAAGGCTGCAGGTAAACATTGTAACCTGTTGCAATCGAACGTTTACGTTAGTTTCAATAAAGTTAATGTAAATGTTCCCCAAATATTAGGTATTTGTTTTATTTTAAATAAAAGAAATAACAAATAGTGCAGCAGATGAATATTCGGAATACTAATTTTTCCGAATATTCGTTCTGAAAGATTTGTCCAAAATGATTTTTTCACCGTTGCACAAGACTAGTAATTTTTTCAATCAATAGTGGAAAAACATAAAAAAATACAAATATAATCATTGAGCAAATATACTCAGTATACCCAACATCCCTATATACATATGGCAGTTAAAGGGACAGTTTAGTCAAAGGGGCATATTTATCAAAGGTCTTGCGGACCTGATCCGACAGTGAGGATCAGGTCCGCAAGACCTTGCTGAATGCGGAGAGCAATACGCTCTCCGTATTCAGCATTGCACCAGCAGCTCACAAGAGCTGCTGGTGCAACGCCGCCCCCTGCAGACTCGCGGCCAATGGGCCGCCAGAATGGGGGTGTCAATCAACCCGATCGTAATCGATCGGGTTGATTTCCGGCGATTCCTGTCCGCCTCATAAGAGTAGGCGGACAGGGTTATCGTGCATCGGTCTTTAGACCGCTGCTTCATAACTGGTGTTTCTGGCGAGTCTGAAGACTCACCAGAAACACGGGCCCACAAGCTCCGTTCGGAGCTTGATAAATGGGCCCCATAATGTAACTTTCATGATTAAGATAAGGCATGCAATTTTAAACAACTGTCTAATTTACTTTCAGCATCAAATTTGCTTTGTTCTCTTGGTATTCTTTTTTGAAAGGTAAACCTAGGTAGGCTCAAACTGATTTCTAAACCTTTGAAACTACCTATTATCTCAGGGAATTTTGACAGTTTTTCACAGTTAGACATAGTGCTAGTTCATGTGTATCATATAGATAACATTATGCTCACTCCCATGGAGTTATTTAGGAGTCTGCACTGATTGGCTAAAATGCATGTCTGTCAAAAGAAATTAAATAAGGGGGCAGTCTGTAGAGGCTTAGATACAAGGTAATCACAGAGGTAATATGTGTATTAATATCACAGTGTTGGTTATGCAAAACTGGGGAATGGGTAATAAATGGATTTTCTATGTTTTAAAAAAAATACAAATTTTCAAGTAGACTGTACCTTTAACACTTCTCATATTGTAAAAGCTTAATATTACACATACAGATGATGTTTCCCTTAGACATTGTTTAAAGGGATCTGGTTTCGGGTCTAGTTTCACACTATTTTATCTGCTGTTTGTGCCTTTACATATCCTTTTGTGAACTGTAAGTTTTTGTCACTATTCAGCAGAGGTTAAATCATACTTTGTACCAGTGACGTGCAGTGACATCAGAGGCTGGTGAGGCAGTGGCTAGGATACACCTTCATTCTTTAGATATCCTTTGTTGAAGAAATAGCAATCACATGAGGTATCTATGTGCAGCCACCAATCAGTAGCTACTGAGCATATTTAGATATGATTTCAACAAAGGATATCAAAAGAATGAAGAAAATTAGAAATTAGATGTAAATTGGAAAGTTATTTAAATTTGCATATGGGTTTCATGTCCCTTTAAATGGTGTCTTGGAAAGCTGGTCAACTTAGTAAACATCTGATTTTAGTCTAAAAGGATTGTAACAGAAACTCTTGCCAGATAACACAATGCTTGCTCTGATTATGAGATCTAGAAATCCATGCCCATTAAAATATGTTTAAAAACATACTTTTTACTTTAATGCTGCAAATTATGCTTATAGATTCTTTCATTATTCAGTAAATATAAAAATGTCTTGATCCAGTGGCGGCTGGTGAAATTAAAAGATGGTGGGGTGCTTGACCCCACCCCTTTAAATAAAGCCACACCATCAGATGGCACTACCAATTCATTAATTAAATAAATAAAAGGTAGAAACACAGAAAAGCACTCGGGGAAGAGAGACACAGAGGGTTAGAGAGAAAGAGAGAGAGAGACACACAATCACACATAGAGGGTTAGAGAGAGAAAGAGAGAGAGAGACACAATCATACACAGAAGGTTATAGAGAGAGAGAGAAAGACACAATCACACACAGAAGGTTAGAGAGAGAGACACAATCACACACAGAGGGTTAGAGAGAGAGACACAATCACACACAGAGGGTTAGAGAGAGCGAGAGAGAGACACAATCACACACAGAGGGTTAGAGAGACACATAAGGGATGAGAGTCAGAGGGGGAGGAAGAGAGACAGAGAGAGAAAGAGACAATGGGGGAGAACAACACATAAGGAGAGATGGATAGATAGAGAGAGAGAGACACACACACACAAGGGGGGAGGAGAGAGGGACCACTGCATTTTAAAGTAATAAAACAGCAGAGCTACAGAGAGTTCAGAAAATGAGTCTATAATTTAGTGTGAAGTAAAGAGGCAAGCTGCTAAGTTAGTGGGTGTAAAGTCTGAGTAAACAAAATACAAAAACGACCCTGCTGTAAAAGAGTAAAAAAACACTAAACCACATTCATTAAATTATCATTTTCACTAACAGAATCCCTTTCAGTAAAATCTTACTTTAATAAGATGTGGCTGAAACACTGCAGTGCTCTCTCTGCCTCTCTTCCTGTTCTGTAAGGATTCAGGAAGTGACAGTGGCACATTCCACTGCACTTAGAGGGAAAGAACAGAACTCTCTTTTTCACTTTAGCAAAGCTAGCAGGTTCACAGGACAGAAACAAAATATATGAAAGTTGTTTTTTTCCGTTTTTGTTTTGTTTTATATGATTTAACATCCAGCCCCAACCCTATGTTCCACTTACTAATGCCTCTCGCTGGATTGGTTCAGCCCAAATAGGACTGCCTCAAATAAGCAATTAATGGGCCATGCAATGATCTTAACCACTTGCATTCAGTAGGTGGCGCAGCATGTTGTGTAATTGTGGGCAGACCTGCTTGTGCCTCTCCATTACACAACATATAGCTGTGAGGAAAAAAAATGCTGGGGGAAAAAAAATTACATTTTTTTTTTTTTTATAAAGCCAATAAAAAAATATATATATTTGCCCATATGAGAGGTGAAGCACTGCCTCACCTGCCTCTAGTGACTGCACATCACTGCTTTGTACAGTGTAAACTCGCTGATAATTATCGTTTTGCACTTCCCATATTGAAGATGCAAATGGTAAACCACACACAAGATTTAGGAAGCACAAGGAGAGAATATCAGGTCAGAGTAAACAGTGTAACTGGGATGTTAACAGTTAAACAGGAAAAAAATTATGATTTATAGTTAACTAGTCCTAAAGCCCGTGTACACAGGCCATTTTTTGCAGTACAGCGCTCCCACCCCTTGCTCTCTCTCTCTGTCCCCCTCTCTTTTATGCTCTCTCTCTCTGACCCCCTCTCTTTTCTGCTCTCTCTCTGTCCCCCTCTCTTTTGTGCTCTCTCACTGTCCCCCTCTATTTTATAACTAGTTAAACTAATTGTAAAGGAGAATACAATATAGTATATAGAAGTAAGCTCCACAAATGTGAATTGAAAATAAACTCTGCATCTATTACAGTAGGATACATAACAAAATATCAGTTAAAAAGTTCCATCACATTCATTCATTCTATCTTTTATTGCATAGACTAGGAACAAACATGCATACAATAGCTAAGGCAAAATAAATTGAAAACACTTGAACCTGGTAAGTTTTAAATATCAAGGTGCTGGAATGAATATCTGCTATGTTATCTAACAGCCAACAATCAGAGGTCTAGTGAAAATAGATTAAGCCCTTACAATTCGAGGGCTGTATTACATTTAACAGTAAGGCTAAGGCCCCTATTTAAGAAAGTCTGGCGGACCTGATCCGACAGTGCGGATCAGGTCCGCCAGACCTCGCTGAATACGGCGAGCAATACGCCAATGGGCCGCCAGCAGGGGGTGCCAATCAACCCGATCGTACTCAATCGGGTTGATTTCCTGCTCTTAGCAGGCGGACAGGTTATGGAGCAGCGGTCTTTGTGACCGCTGCTTCATAACTGCTGTTTCTGGTGAGCCTGCAGGCTCGCCAGAAACACGGGGCGTCAAGCTCCATTCAGAGCTTGATAGATAGGCCCCAATAACTGAAGGATGAGAGAGTAGTAGTCTAAGTATTAGTATTTCAACCAGGTAAGCGGTTAAAAATAGGACAAGAACGACTCCTGTCGGACCCCTTAGGACCCCTTTTTAATTTATTTTGCCTTAGCTATTGTATGCATGTTTGTTCCTAGTCTATGCAATAAAAGATAGAATGAATGAATGTGATGGAACTTTTTAACTGATATTTTGTTATGTATCCTACTGTAATAGATGCAGAGTTTATTTTCAATTCACATTTGTGGAGCTTACTTCTATATACTACATTGTATTCTCCTTTACAATTAGTTTAACTAGTTGTTCTGTTCTACCTTAACTAAGACTCCACAACAGGTATTGCTCTCTAATAACACTATAAGAATTGATGTACTTTTTACACTAACACAGTTATATTTAGACAATACCTGTTACTATATAACTCTGTCACCCCAAATCTCAAACGCTTCAAAAAAAACCCTCTAATTTTTTTGCTCTCTCTCTCTCTCTGACCCCCTATTTTTTGTACTTTCTCTCTGTACCCCTTTTGTATGCTCTCTCTGTCCCCCTCTCTTTTCTGCTCTCTCTCTGTTCCCCTCTCTTTTTCTCCTCTATCTCTGTCTATCTTTTGTGCTCTCTCTCTCCCCCCTCTCTTTTATGCTCTCTCTCTCTATCTGTCACCCTCTCTTTTTATGCT
This sequence comes from Bombina bombina, assembly GCF_027579735.1. Classification (NCBI taxonomy): domain Eukaryota; kingdom Metazoa; phylum Chordata; class Amphibia; order Anura; family Bombinatoridae; genus Bombina; species Bombina bombina. The sequence goes on from NC_069503.1 coordinate 1,133,194,166, forward strand.
CTCTCTCTGTCCCCCTCTCTTTTCTGCTCTAGCTCTGTCCCCCTCTCTTTTTGTGCTCTCTCTCTCCCCCCTCTATTTTGTACTCTCCTCCCTCTCTTTTATGCTCTTTCTCTCTATCTGTCACCATCTCTTTTTCTGCTCTCTCTCTGTCCCCCTCTCTTTTCTGCTCTAACTCTGTCCCCCTCTCTTTTCTGATCTAGCTCTGTCCCCCTCTCTGTTGTGCTTTTTCTCTCTGTCTGTCCCCCTCTCCTTTGTTCTCCCTGTCTCTCCCCCTCTCTTTAGTGCTCTTTCTCTTTTCTGCTCTCTCTCTCTCTCGCCCCCTCTTTTGTGATCTCTCTCTCTCGCCTCACCCCCTCTTTTGTGCTCTCTCTCCCCCTCTCTTTTGTGCTCTCCCCCCCTCCCGCCCTCTCTTTTGTGCTTTCTCTCCCCTCACTTTTGTGCTCTTTCTCTCCCCTCCTTTTTGTTCTCTTTCTCCCCCCTCTCTTTTGTGCTCTTTCTGCCCTCTCTCTTTTGTGCTCTTTCTGTCCTCTCTCTTTTGTGTTCTTTCTGTCCTCTCTCTTTTGTGCTCTTTCTGCCCTCTCTCTTTTGTGCTCTTTCTGCCCTCTCTCTTTTGTGCTCTTTCTGCCCTCTCTCTTTTGTGCTCTTTCTGTCCTCTCTCTTTAGTGCTCTTTCTGCCCTCTCTCTTTTGTGTTCTTTCTGTCCTCTCTCTTTTGTGCTCTTTCTGTCCTCTCTCTTTTGTGCTCTTTCTGTCCTCTCTCTTTTGTGCTCTTTCTGTCCTCTCTCTTTTGTGCTCTTTCTGCCCTCTCTCTTTTGTGCTCTTTCTGTCCTCTCTCTTTTGTGCTCTTTCTCTCCCCCCTCTCTTTTGTGCCCTTTCTGTCCTCTCTCTTTTGTGCTCTTTCTGCCCTCTCTCTTTTGTGCTCTTTCTGCCCTCTCTCTTTTGTGCTCTCTCTCCCCCTCTCTTTTGTGCTCTTTCTGCCCTCTCTCTTTTGTGCTCTCTCTCCCCCTCTCTTTTGTGCTCTTTCTGCCCTCTCTCTTTTGTGCTCTTTCTGCCCTCTCTCTTTTGTGCTCTTTCTGCCCTCTCTCTTTTGTGCTCTTTCTGCCCTCTCTCTTTTGTGCTCTTTCTGTCCTCTCTCTTTTGTGTTCTTTCTGTCCTCTCTCTTTTGTGCCCTTTCTCCCCCTCTCTTTTGTGCTGTTTCTCTCCCCCCTCTCTTTTGTGCTCTTTCTGTCCTCTCTCTTTTGTGCTCTTTCTCTCCCCCTCTCTTTTGTGCTGTTTCTCTCCCCTCTCTCTTTTGTGCTGTTTCTCTCCCCCCTCTCTTTTGTGCGCTTTCTCTCCCCCCTCTCTTTTGTGCGCTTTTCTCCCCCCTCTCTTTTGTGCTCTTTCTGTCCTCTCTCTTTTGTGCGCTTTCTCTCCCCCCTCTCTTTTGTGCGCTTTCTCTCCCCCTCTCTTTTGTGCTGTTTCTCTCCCCCCTCTCTTTTGTGCACTTTCTCTCCCCCCTCTCTTTTGTGCGCTTTCTCTCCCCCCCTCTCTCTTGTGCGCTTTCTCTCCCCCCTCTCTTTTGTGCGCTTTCTCTCCCCCCTCTCTTTTGTGCGCTTTCTCTCCCCCCTCTCTTTTGTGCTGTTTCTCTCCCCCCTCTCTTTTGTGCTCTTTCTCTCCCCCTCTCTTTTGTGCTCTTTCTGTCCTCTCTCTTTTGTGCTCTTTCTGTCCTCTCTCTTTTGTGCTCTTTCTCTCCCCCCTCTCTTTGGTTCGCTTTCTCTCCCCCCTCTCTTTTGTGCGCTTTCTCTCCCCCCTCTCTTTTGTGCGCTTTCTCTCCCCCCTCTCTTTTGTGCTCTTTCTGTCCTCTCTCTTGTGTGCTCTTTCTGTCCTCTCTCTTTTGTGCGCTTTCTCTCCCCCCTCTCTTTTGTGCTCTTTCTGCCCTCTCTCTTTTGTGCTCTTTCTGCCCTCTCTCTTTTGTGCTCTTTCTGCCCTCTCTCTTTTGTGCTCTTTCTGTCCTCTCTCTTTTGTGCTCTTTCTGTCCTCTCTCTTTTGTGCGCTTTCTCTCCCCCCTCTCTTTTGTGCTCTTTCTGCCCTCTCTCTTTTGTGCTCTTTCTGTCCTCTCTCTCTTTTGTGCTCTTTCTGTCCTCTCTCTTTTGTGCTCTTTCTGCCCTCTCTCTTTTGTGCTCTTTCTGTCCTCTCTCTTTTGTGCTCTTTCTGCCCTCTCTCTTTTGTGCTCTTTCTGTCCTCTCTCTTTTGTGCTCTTTCTGTCCTCTCTCTTTTGTGCTTTTTCTGTCCCCTCTCTTTTGTGCTCTTTCTGTCCTCTCTCTTTTGTGCTCTTTCTGTCCCCTCTCTTTTGTGCTCTTTCTCCCCCCCCCTCTCTTTTGTGCTCTTTCTGCCCTCTCTCTTTTGTTCTCTGTCTGCCCTCTCTCTTTTGTGCTCTTTCTGCCCTCTCTCTTTTGTGCTCTTTATGTCCTCTCTCTTTTGTGCTCTTTCTGTCCTCTCTCTTTTGTGCTCTTTCTCTCCCCCCTCTCTTCTGTGCTCTTTAAATTACCTACCTGAAGAAACGACCTTAGAATGGCTGAGAAACGCGTTGCAGTTCTTTTTACTATATGATATTTTAAATTTTAAAAAAATTATGTCACGAAAAAATTGGCAATTAGTTTATCATCATATAAACCTTTGGGATTAACAGCAGTGCTTCAGCATTCCTCACAGAGCGGCTTCCAGAGTGGTTCCCGGAATCATCCGATCACAGGGGCTGATGTGGTGAGCGAGCCTTCTCAGACAGGAGATCCATTTTAGACCAGCAGACGGAGTGACCGTGACCAGTGAACTAACTGCTGTTGAGTGTTAGCCCCTTTACTTAGTACTAGTATTAACCCTAGTCTTATATATAACCTTAGCATTCACCCTAGCCCCTTTACTTAGTACTGGTATTAACCCTAGCCTTACATATAACCTTAGCATTCACCCTAGCCCCTTTACTTAGTACTGGTATTAACCCTAGCCTTACATATAACCTTAGCATTCACCCTAGCCCCTTTACTTAGTACTGGTATTAACCCTAGTCTTATATATAACCTTAGCATTCACCCTAGCCCCTTTACTTAGTACTAGTATTAACCCTAGTCTTATATATAACCTTAGCATTCACCCTAGCCCCTTTACTTAGTACTGGTATTAACCCTAGTCTTATATATAACCTTAGCATTCACCCTAGCCCCTTTACTTAGTACTGGTATTAACCCTAGCCTTACATATAACCTTAGCATTCACCCTAGCCCCTTTACTTAGTACTGGTATTAACCCTAGCCTTACATATAACCTTAGCATTCACCCTAGCCCCTTTACTTAGTACTGGTATTAACCCTAGTCTTATATATAACCTTAGCATTCACCCTAGCCCCTTTACTTAGTACTGTTATTAACCCTAGTCTTATATATAACCTTAGCATTCACCATAGCCCCTTTACTTAGTACTAGTATTAACCCTAGTCTTATATATAACCTTAGCATTCACCCTAGCCCCTTTACTTAGTACTAGTATTAACCCTAGTCTTATATATAACCTTAGCATTCACCCTAGCCCCTTTACTTAGTACTGGTATTAACCCTAGTCTTATATATAACCTTAGCATTCACCCTTTCCCCTTTAATTAGTACTAGTATTAACCCTAGTCTTATATATAACCTTAGCATTCACCCTAGCCCCTTTACTTAGTACTAGTAATAACCCTAGTCTTATATATAACCTTAGCATTAACCCTAGCATCTTTACTTAGTAATAGTATTAACCCTAGTCTTATATATAACCTTAGCATTCATCCTTTCCCCTTTAATTAGTACTAGTATTAACCCTAGTCTTATATATATCCTTAGCATTAACCCTAGCCCCTTTACTTAGTACTGGTATTAACCCTAGTCTTATATATAACCTTAGCATTCACCCTAGCCCCTTTAATTAGTACTGGTATTAACCCTAGTCTTATATATAACCTTAGCATTCACCCTAGCCCCTTTACTTATTACTAGTATTAACCCTAGTCTTATATATAACCTTAGCATTCACCCTAGCCCCTTTACTTATAACTAGTATAAACCCTAGTCTTATATATAACCTTAGCATTCACCCTAGCCCCTTTACTTATAACTAGTATAAACCCTAGTCTTATATATAACCTTAGCATTCACCATAGCCCCTTTACTTAGTAATGGTATTAACCCCAGTCTTATATATAACCTTAGCATTCACCCTAGCCCCTTTACTTAGTACTGGTATTAACCCTAGTCTTATATATAACCTTAGCATTAACCCTAGCCCCTTTACTTAGTACTGGTATTAACCCTAGTCTTATATATAACCTTAGCATCCACCCTTTCCCCTTTACTTAGTACTAGTATTAACCCTAGTCTTATATATAACCTTAGCATTCACCCTAGCCCCTTTAATTAGTACTGGTATTAACCCTAGTCTTATATATAACCTTAGCATTCACCCTTTCCCCTTTAATTAGTACTAGTATTAACCCTAGTCTTATATATAACCTTAGCATTCACCCTAGCCCCTTTACTTAGTACTGGTATTAACCCTAGTCTTATATATAACCTTAGCATTCACCCTAGCCCCTTTACTTATTACTAGTATTAACCCCAGTCTTATATATAACCTTAGCATTCACCCTAGCCCCTTTACTTAGTACTGGTATTAACCCTAGTCTTATATATAACCTTAGCATTAACCCTAGCATCTTTACTTAGTAATAGTATTAACCCTAGTCTTATATATAACCTTAGCATTCACCCTTTCCCCTTTAATTAGTACTAGTATTAACCCTAGTCTTATATATAACCTTAGCATTCACCCTAGCCCCTTTAATTAGTACTGGTATTAACCCTAGTCTTATATATAACCTTAGCAATCACCATAGCCCCTTTACTTAGTAATGGTATTAACCCTAGTCTTATATATAACCTTAGCATTCACCCTAGCCCCTTTACTTAGTACTGGTATTAACCCTAGTCTTATATATAACCTTAGCATTCACTTTAGCCCCTTTACTTAGTACTGGTATTAACCCTAATCTTATATATAACCTTAGCATTCACCCTAGCCCCTTTACTTAGTACTGGTATTAACCCTAGTCTTATATATAACCTTAGCATTAACCCTAGCCCCTTTACTTAGTGCTAGTATTAACCCTAGTCTTATATATAACCTTAGCATTCACCCTAGCCCCTTTACTTAGTACTGGTATTAACCCTAGTCTTATATATAACCTTAGCATTCACTTTAGCCCCTTTACTTAGTAATGGTATTAACCCTAGTCTTATATATAACCTTAGCATTAACCCTAGCCCCTTTACTTAGTGCTAGTATTAACCCTAGTCTTATATATAACCTTAGCATTCACCCTAGCCCCTTTACTTAGTACTGGTATTAACCCTAGTCTTATATATAACCTTGGCATTCACTTTAGCCCCTTTACTTAGTAATGGTATTAACCCCAGTCTTATATATAACCTTAGCATTCACCATAGCCCCTTTACTTAGTACTAATATTAACCCTAGTCGTATATATAACCTTAGCATTCACCCTAGCCCCTTTACTTAGTACTGGTATTAACCCTAGTCTTATATATAACCTTAGCATTCACCCTAGCCCCTTTACTTAGTACTGGTATTAACCCTAGTCTTATATATAACCTTAGCATTCACCCTAGCCCCTTTACTTAGTACTGGTATTAACCCTAGTCTTATATATAACCTTAGCATTAACCCTAGCCCCTTTACTTAGTACTAGTATTAACCCTAGTCTTATATATAACCTTAGCATTCACCCTAGCCCCTTTACTTAGTACTGGTATTAACCCTAGTCTTATATATAACCTTAGCATTCACCCTAGCCCCTTTACTTATTACTAGTATTAACCCTAGTCTTATATATAACCTTAGCAATCACCCTAGCCCCTTTACTTAGTGCTAGTATTAACCCTAGTCTTATATATAACCTTAGCATTCACCCTAGCCCCTTTACTTATTACTAGTAATCACCCTAGTCTTATATATAACCTTAGCATTCACTATAATCCCTTTACTTATTACTAGTATTAACCCTAGTCTTATATATACCCTTAGCATTCACCCTAGCCCCTTTACTTAGTAATAGTATTAACCCTAGTCTTATATATAACCTTAGCATTCACCCTAGCCCCTTTACTTATTACTAGTATTAACCCTAGTCTTATATATAACCTTAGCATTCACCATAGCCCCTTTACTTATTACTATTATTAACCCTAGTCGTATATATAACCTTAGCATTCACTATAATCCCTTTACTTATTACTAGTATTAAACCTAGTCTTATATATAACCTTAGCATTCACCATAGCCCCTTTACTTATTACTATTATTAACCCTAGTCTTATATATAACCTTAGCATTCACCCTAGCCCCTTTACTTATTACTAGTAATCACCCTAGTCTTATATATACCCTTAGCATTCACCCTAGCCCCTTTACTTAGTAATAGTATTAACCCTAGTCTTATATATAACCTTAGCATTCACCATAGCCCCTTTACTTATTACTGGTATTAACCCTAGTCTTATATATAACCTTAGCATTCACCCTAGCCCCTTTACTTATTACTATTATTAACCCTAGTCTTATATATAACCTTAGCATTCACCCTAGCCCCTTTACTTAGTACTGGTATTAACCCTAGTCTTATATATAACCTTAGCATTCACCCTAGCCCCTTTACTTAGTACTGGTATTAACCCTAGTCTTATATATAACCTTAGCATTCACCCTAGCCCCTTTACTTAGTACTGGTATTAACCCTAGTCTTATATATAACCTTAGCATTAACCCTAGCCCCTTTACTTAGTACTGTTATTAACCCTAGTCTTATATATATCCTTAGCATTCACCCTAGCCCCTTTACTTAGTACTGGTATTAACCCTAGTCTTATATATAACCTTAGCATTCACCCTAGCCCCTTTACTTAGTACTAGTATTAACCCTAGTCTTATATATAACCTTAGCATTCACCCTAGCCCCTTTACTTAGTACTGGTATTAACCCTAGTCTTATATATAACCTTAGCATTCACCCTAGCCCCTTTACTTAGTACTGGTATTAACCCTAGTCTTATATATAACCTTAGCATTCACGCTAAACCCTTTACTTAGTACTGGTATTAACCCTATTCTTATATATAACCTTAGCATTCACCATAGCCCCTTTACTTAGTACTAGTATTAACCCTAGTCTTATATATAACCTTAGCATTCACCCTAGCCCCTTTACTTATTACTATTATTAACCCTAGCCTTATATATAACCTTAGCATTCACCCTAGCCCCTTTACTTATTACTATTATTAACCCTAGCCTTATATATAACCTTAGCATTCACCATAGCCCCTTTACTTAGTAATGGTATTAACCCCAGTCTTATATATAACCTTAGCATTCACCCTAGCCCCTTTACTTAGTACTAGTAATCACCCTAGTCTTATATATAACCTTAGCATTCACCCTAGCCCCTTTACTTAGTACTGGTATTAACCCTAGTCTTATATATAACCTTAGCATTAACCCTAGCATCTTTACTTAGTAATAGTATTAACCCTAGTCTTATATATAACCTTAGCATTCACCCTAGCCCCTTTACTTATTACTAGTATTAAACCTAGTCTTATATATAACCTTAGCATTCACCATAGCCCCTTTACTTATTACTATTATTAACCCTAGTCTTATATATAACCTTAGCATTCACCCTAGCCCCTTTACTTATTACTAGTAATCACCCTAGTCTTATATATACCCTTAGCATTCACCCTAGCCCCTTTACTTAGTAATAGTATTAACCCTAGTCTTATATATAACCTTAGCATTCACCATAGCCCCTTTACTTATTACTGGTATTAACCCTAGTCTTATATATAACCTTAGCATTCACCCTAGCCCCTTTACTTATTACTATTATTAACCCTAGTCTTATATATAACCTTAGCATTCACCCTAGCCCCTTTACTTAGTACTGGTATTAACCCTAGTCTTATATATAACCTTAGCATTCACCCTAGCCCCTTTACTTAGTACTGGTATTAACCCTAGTCTTATATATAACCTTAGCATTCACCCTAGCCCCTTTACTTAGTACTGGTATTAACCCTAGTCTTATATATAACCTTAGCATTAACCCTAGCCCCTTTACTTAGTACTGTTATTAACCCTAGTCTTATATATATCCTTAGCATTCACCCTAGCCCCTTTACTTAGTACTGGTATTAACCCTAGTCTTATATATAACCTTAGCATTCACCCTAGCCCCTTTACTTAGTACTAGTATTAACCCTAGTCTTATATATAACCTTAGCATTCACCCTAGCCCCTTTACTTAGTACTGGTATTAACCCTAGTCTTATATATAACCTTAGCATTCACCCTAGCCCCTTTACTTAGTACTGGTATTAACCCTAGTCTTATATATAACCTTAGCATTCACGCTAAACCCTTTACTTAGTACTGGTATTAACCCTATTCTTATATATAACCTTAGCATTCACCATAGCCCCTTTACTTAGTACTAGTATTAACCCTAGTCTTATATATAACCTTAGCATTCACCCTAGCACCTTTACTTATTACTATTATTAACCCTAGCCTTATATATAACCTTAGCATTCACCCTAGCCCCTTTACTTATTACTATTATTAACCCTAGCCTTATATATAACCTTAGCATTCACCATAGCCCCTTTACTTAGTAATGGTATTAACCCCAGTCTTATATATAACCTTAGCATTCACCCTAGCCCCTTTACTTAGTACTAGTAATCACCCTAGTCTTATATATAACCTTAGCATTCACCCTAGCCCCTTTACTTAGTACTGGTATTAACCCTAGTCTTATATATAACCTTAGCATTAACCCTAGCATCTTTACTTAGTAATAGTATTAACCCTAGTCTTATATATAACCTTAGCATTCACCCTTTCCCCTTTAATTAGTACTGGTATTAACCCTAGTCTTATATATAACCTTAGCATTCACCCTTTCCCCTTTACTTATAACTAGTATAAACCCTAGTCTTATATATAACCTTAGCATTCACCCTAGCCCCTTTACTTAGTACTGGTATTAACCCTAGTCTTATATAACCTTAGCATTCACCCTAGCCCCTTTACTTATTACTAGTATTAACCCTAGTCTTATATATAACCTTAGCATTAACCCTAGCCCCTTTACTTAGTGCTAGTATTAACCCTAGTCTTATATATAACCTTAGCATTCACCCTAGCCCCTTTACTTATTACTAGTATTAACCCTAGTCTTATATATAACCTTAGCATTAACCCTAGCCCCTTTACTTAGTGCTAGTATTAACCCTAGTCTTATATATAACCTTAGCATTCACCCTAGCCCCTTTACTTAGTACTGGTATTAACCCTAGTCTTATATATATCCTTAGAATTCACGCTAAACCCTTTACTTAGTACTGGTATTAACCCTAGTCTTATATATATCCTTAGCATTCACCCTAGCCCCTTTACTTAGTACTGGTATTAACCCTAGTCTTATATATAACCTTAGCATTTACCATAGCCCCTTTACTTAGTACTGTTATTAACCCTAGTCTTATATATAACCTTAGCATTCACCCTAGCCCCTTTACTTAGTACTGGTATTAACCCTAGTCTTATATATAACCTTAGCATTCACCCTAGCCCCTTTACTTATTACTAATATTAACCCTAGTCTTATATATAACCTTAGCATTAACCCTAGCCCCTTTACTTAGTACTGGTATTAACCCTAGTCTTATATATAACCTTAGCATTAACCCTAGCCCCTTTACTTAGTACTGGTATTAACCCTAGTCTTATATATAACCTTAGCATTCACTTTAGCCCCTTTACTTAGTACTGGTATTAACCCTAATCTTATATATAACCTTAGCATTCACCCTAGCCCCTTTACTTAGTAATGGTATTAACCCTAGTCTTATATATAACCTTAGCATTCACCATAGCCCCTTTACTTAGTACTAATATTAACCCTAGTCTTATATATAACCTTAGCATTCACCCTAGCCCCTTTACTTAGTACTGGTATTAACCCTAGTCTTATATATAACCTTAGCATTAACCCTAGCATCTTTACTTAGTAATAGTATTAACCCTAGTCTTATATATAACCTTAGCATTCACCCTAGTCCCTTTACTTATTACTAGTAATCACCCTAGCCTTATATATAACCTTAGCATTCACCCTAGCCCCTTTACTTAGTACTGGTATTAACCCTAGTCTTATATATAACCTTAGCATTCACCCTAGCCCCTTTACTTAGTACTAGTATTAACCCTAGTCTTATATATAACCTTAGCATTAACCCTAGCCCCTTTACTTAGTGCTGGTATTAACCCTAGTCTTATATATAACCTTAGCATTCACCCTAGCCCCTTTACTTATTACTATTATTAACCCTAGTCTTATATATAACCTTAGCATTCACTATAATCCCTTTACTTATTACTAGTATTAAACCTAGTCTTATATATAACCTTAGCATTCACCATAGCCCCTTTACTTATTACTATTATTAACCCTAGTCTTATATATAACCTTAGCATTCACTATAATCCCTTTACTTATTACTAGTATTAAACCTAGTCTTATATATAACCTTAGCATTCACCATAGCCCCTTTACTTATTACTATTATTAACCCTAGTCTTATATATAACCTTAGCATTCACCCTAGCCCCTTTACTTAGTACTGGTATTAACCCTAGTCTTATATATAACCTTAGCATTCACCCTAGCCCCTTTACTTATTACTATTATTAACCCTAGTCTTATATATAACCTTAGCATTCACCCTAGCCCCTTTACTTATTACTATTATTAACCCTAGTCTTATATATAACCTTAGCATTAACCCTAGCCCCTTTACTTAGTACTGGTATTAACCCTAGTCTTATATATAACCTTAGCATTCACCCTAGCCCCTTTACTTAGTACTGGTATTAACCCTAGTCTTATATATAACCTTAGCATTCACTTTAGCCCCTTTACTTAGTACTGGTATTAACCCTAATCTTATATATAACCTTAGCATTCACCCTAGCCCCTTTACTTAGTAATGGTATTAACCCTAGTCTTATATATAACCTTAGCATTCACCATAGCCCCTTTACTTAGTACTAATATTAACCCTAGTCTTATATATAACCTTAGCATTCACCCTAGCCCCTTTACTTAGTACTGGTATTAACCCTAGTCTTATATATAACCTTAGCATTAACCCTAGCATCTTTACTTAGTAATAGTATTAACCCTAGTCTTATATATAACCTTAGCATTCACCCTAGTCCCTTTACTTATTACTAGTAATCACCCTAGCCTTATATATAACCTTAGCATTCACCCTAGCCCCTTTACTTAGTACTGGTATTAACCCTAGTCTTATATATAACCTTAGCATTCACCCTAGCCCCTTTACTTAGTACTAGTATTAACCCTAGTCTTATATATAACCTTAGCATTAACCCTAGCCCCTTTACTTAGTGCTGGTATTAACCCTAGTCTTATATATAACCTTAGCATTCACCCTAGCCCCTTTACTTATTACTATTATTAACCCTAGTCTTATATATAACCTTAGCATTCACTATAATCCCTTTACTTATTACTAGTATTAAACCTAGTCTTATATATAACCTTAGCATTCACCATAGCCCCTTTACTTATTACTATTATTAACCCTAGTCTTATATATAACCTTAGCATTCACCCTAGCCCCTTTACTTAGTACTGGTATTAACCCTAGTCTTATATATAACCTTAGCATTCACCCTAGCCCCTTTACTTATTACTATTATTAACCCTAGTCTTATATATAACCTTAGCATTCACCCTAGCCCCTTTACTTATTACTATTATTAACCCTAGTCTTATATATAACCTTAGCATTAACCCTAGCCCCTTTACTTAGTACTGGTATTAACCCTAGTCTTATATATAACCTTAGCATTCACCCTAGCCCCTTTACTTAGTACTGGTATTAACCCTAGTCTTATATATAACCTTAGCATTCACCCTAGTCCCTTTACTTATTACTAGTAATCACCCTAGCCTTATATATAACCTTAGCATTCACCCTAGCCCCTTTACTTAGTACTAGTATTAACCCTAGTCTTATATATAACCTTAGCATTCACCCTAGCCCCTTTACTTAGTACTGGTATTAACCCTAGTCTTATATATAACCTTAGCATTAACCCTAGCCCCTTTACTTAGTACTGTTATTAACCCTAGTCTTATATATAACCTTAGCATTCACCCTAGCCCCTTTACTTATTACTATTATTAACCCTAGTCTTATATATAACCATAGCATTCACCCTAGCCCCTTTACTTAGTAATAGTATTAACCCTAGTCTTATATATAACCTTAGCATTCACCCTAGCCCCTTTACTTAGTACTGGTATTAACCCTAGTCTTATATATAACCTTAGCATTCACCCTAGCCCCTTTACTTATTACTAGTATTAACCCTAGTCGTATATATAACCTTAGCATTCACTATAATCCCTTTACTTATTACTAGTATTAAACCTAGTCTTATATATAACCTTAGCATTCACCATAGCCCCTTTACTTATTACTATTATTAACCCTAGTCTTATATATAACCTTAGCATTCACCCTAGCCCCTTTACTTAGTACTGGTATTAACCCTAGTCTTATATATAACCTTAGCATTAACCCTAGCCCCTTTACTTAGTACTAGTATTAACCCTAGTCTTATATATAACCTTAGCATTCACCCTAGCCCCTTTACTTAGTACTGGTATTAACCCTAGTCTTATATATAACCTTAGCATTCACCCTAGCCCCTTTACTTAGTACTGGTATTAACCCTAGCCTTACATATAACCTTAGCATTCACCATAGCCCCTTTACTTATTACTATTATTAACCCTAGTCTTATATATAACCTTAGCATTCACCCTAGTCCCTTTACTTATTACTAGTAATCACCCTAGTCTTATATATAACCTTAGCATTCACCCTAGCCCCTTTACTTATTACTATTATTAACCCTAGTCTTATATATAACCTTAGCATTCACCCTAGTCCCTTTACTTATTACTAGTAATCACCCTAGCCTTATATATAACCTTAGCATTCACCCTAGCCCCTTTACTTAGTACTGGTATTAACCCTAGTCTTATATATAACCTTAGCATTCACCATAGCCCCTTTACTTAGTACTGGTATTAACCCTAGTCTTATATATAACCTTAGCATTCACCCTAGCCCCTTTACATAGTACTGGTATTAACCCTAGTCTTATATATAACCTTAGCATTCACCCTAGCCCCTTTACTTATTACTAGTATTAACCCTAGCCTTATACATAACCTTAGCATTCACCCTAGCCCCTTTACTTAGTACTGGTATTAACCCTAGTCTTATATATAACCTTAGCAATCACCATAGCCCCTTTACTTAGTACTGGTATTAACCCCAGTCTTATATATAACCTTAGCAATCACCCTAGCCCCTTTACTTATTACTATTATTAACCCTAGTCGTATATATAACCTTAGCATTCACCATAGCCCCTTTACTTATTACTAGTAATCACCCTAGTCTTATATATAACCTTAGCAATCACCCTAGCCCCTTTACTTAGTACTGGTATTAACCCTAGTCTTATATATAACCTTAGCATTAACCCTAGCCCCTTTACTTAGTACTAGTATTAACCCTAGTCTTATATATAACCTTAGCATTCACCCTAGCCCCTTTACTTATTACTATTATTAACCCTAGTCTTATATATAACCTTAGCATTCACCCTAGCCCCTTTACTTATTACTATTATTAACCCTAGTCTTATATATAACCTTAGCATTCACCCTAGCCCCTTTACTTATTACTATTATTAACCCTAGTCTTATATATAACCTTAGCATTCACCCTAGCCCCTTTACTTATAACTAGTATAAACCCTAGTCTTATATATAACCTTAGCATTCACCCTAGCCCCTTTACTTAGTGCTAGTATTAACCCTAGTCTTATATATAACCTTAGCATTCACCCTAGCCCCTTTACTTAGTACTGGTATTAACCCTAGTCTTATATATAACCTTAGCATTCACCCTAGCCCCTTTACTTAGTACTGGTATTAACCCTAATCTTATATATAACCTTAGCATTCACCCTAGCCCCTTTACTTAGTACTGGTATTAACCCTAGTCTTATATATAACCTTAGCATTCACCCTAGCCCCTTTACTTAGTACTGGTATTAACCCTAGTCTTATATATAACCTTAGCATTCACCCTAGCCCCTTTACTTAGTACTGGTATTAACCCTAGTCTTATATATAACCTTAGCATTCACCCTAGCCCCTTTACTTAGTACTGTTATTAACCCTAGTCTTATATATATCCTTAGCATTCACCCTAGCCCCTTTACTTAGTACTGGTATTAACCCTAGTCTTATATATAACCTTAGCATTCACCCTAGCCCCTTTACTTAGTACTAGTATTAACCCTAGTCTTATATATAACCTTAGCATTCACCCTAGCCCCTTTACTTAGTACTGGTATTAACCCTAGTCTTATATATATCCTTAGCATTCACCCTAGCCCCTTTACTTAGTACTGGTATTAACCCTAGTCTTATATATAACCTTAGCATTCACCCTAGCCCCTTTACTTAGTACTGGTATTAACCCTAGTCTTATATATAACCTTAGCAATCACCCTAGCCCCTTTACTTATTACTAATATTAACCCTAGTCGTATATATAACCTTAGCATTCACTATAATCCCTTTACTTATTACTAGTATTAAACCTAGTCTTATATATAACCTTAGCATTAACCCTAGCCCCTTTACTTAGTACTGGTATTAACCCTAGTTTTGTATATAACCTTAGCATTCACCCTAGCCCCTTTACTTAGTACTAGTATTAACCCTAATCTTATATATATCCTTAGCATTCATCCTAGCCCCTTTAATTAGTACTAGTATTAACCCTAGCCTTATATATAACCTTAGCATTCACCATAGTCCCTTTACTTAGTACTAGTATTAACCCTAGTCTTATATATAACCTTAGCATTCACTTTAGCCCCTTTATTTAGTACTAGTATTAACCCTAGCCTTATATATAAACTTAGCATTCACCCTAGCCCCTTTATGGAGTCCTAGTATTAACCCTAGCCTTATACATAACCTTAGCATTCACCATTGTCCTTTTACTTAGTTCTAATATTAACCCTAGCCCTATACATAACATTAGCTTTCACCTTAACATAATTATAGCACTTTGGTGCCTCCGTTGTTCTAGTAGCATAATTTTTTGCTGTGCTGGTCACATCTCTTCTGGGCTGCTGGGCATATTTAGGCACAAATCTGGGGTCTACATAAGGCGTGGTTTCCTTAATTTCCTTGTCCATTTGTTGATAGGTACTGGTTGTGCTTATCCATATTGGATATCCTGTACTTATACTTTGGCTTTTTTGACTGCTCTTCTGGATCCGGATTCTGCTTGATGGCTTCCTGTGTTTTGACCATTGGCTAGTTGAGCCTACTTTCCCCTACTCAATTTTGGCAGCTCACTAATCAGACTTATCAGTCTGTCCCTGTCCTGTAATCTGGATTCTAAATTGGATAATTTACTTTTGGTGCTAACTTTGCTTAGAACATACACCAAAAACCTGTGCTGATCTATCTGCCTGGTTCTCATTTAGACAGTTTGGTTGGTGTTGACTCGATTGCTACTCAGCCACTGGGTCCCTTCCTAGACTAATGTTCAGTACTTAGTGTGACAATATGTGTATCTCACCCACTGCAGATCCTTATGGTAATTTAAGTTCTATATACCTGGTGTTGCATGAATTCTGATATCATTATGTGTTATTATCCATCCTATGCTATATTTGAATGAGCAGCTTATCTACAGCATGAAATGCCTTATTTGTGCAGTAATTGTTAAGCACTCTGAATGCCGCTGGGGAAAACATTTGCTCATTTCTATTTTTGTTTTTTTGAGCTGCTAAAGGTTTAAATCTGTTGGACATTTTATTGAGTGACCACAATGATATGTGTAACAGCTTTTGTGACTCTATCTAGAAAACAATAAAAAACTGTATGTCAACATTAAAGGTCATGTGTCCATATGTAATTCAATATTGACCAACAACTGAAAATCGATGGAGCTTTCGATTGACTTTCACAGCAATTTATGGATCAAAAACTTAAGAAAAAAATGCCACAGGGCTGGAAACAAGAACAGCATTAACTCAGTCTGCAGGCTTAAAGGGTATAAAAGTCACAAATCAAGTTCGTAATTCACGCGGAGTGTACAGTATATTCATTTATTTGTTATTATGTTGTTAAATTTGCCTATCTCCTGGTCTATTTTGCTCCTTTCCTGAGGGCATACCAAAGTAGGCTCAAGAGTGTGCACGTGTCTCTAAAACTATATGTATACAATTCTTATCCAACTATTTCTCAAATAAGATGCCCTATGCCAGTTTCATAATGCAGCAAGTATGAATAGAATAGCATTGCACTGGCACAAAGGAATCCGTGAATAAAACTTATATAGGAAGCAAAAGTATAAGGCTAATTAGCATATCCCTACCCAGGATTCTGTTCTCTAGTGGTACACTATTTGCTGTGGTGTTCTGTGGATATATGTGCATATGAGCTATACAATAATCTACTATATATAACATTAGTACAAACTTTGCAGCCAATAGACATCAGTTACTGAAAGCAGAAATAATAAACTTCTAATTAGAAGTTTAAACTGTATGAACTATATCAATCATGCACTATTGGGAGCTAGCAGAGCCAATGACAAGAGGCACAATGTGTAGCTAGCTCCCAGTAGTACATTGCTGCTCCTGAGGAAAAAATGGAGGCAGGCACTGCTAGGTTAGAAAAAATGGTAAAACATACCTTTATTTTGACTAATTAAAACATGAAGAGTTCCCAAACAGAGGGCAGATGCATAGACAGGGTCAGGCTTACGCGTTTCGCACCCCCTAGTGGCGCTTTTTCATAAACTGTAAATTAAAAAGTTGTTTAAAAAGTGCATTGAAAGTTTACATTTGTTCTTTCATGATTCCGATAAATCATACCGTATTAATCAACCTTCCAATTTACTATTTCTTAATTTGCTTCATTCTCTTGGTATCCTTTGCTAAAGAAGCAACCATACACTACTGGGAGCTAGTTAATGCATTGGATGAGTCAATAGTATGAGGCAGCCACCAATCAGCAGCTCCTGAGCCTATCTAGGTATCCTTTTCAGCAAAGGATACCAAAGAAACAAAACAAATTAGATTATAGATGTAAAATGAAAAGGTGTGTAAAATCCCATGCCCTATCTGAATTATGAAATACAAAATTGGGTTTATATCCCTTTAATTTTGACTTTCCTGTGCCTTTAAAGCAATCATGACAGTTTAATAAGAGCAACATTTACATTAAGAGTTTAAATGTAATGTGCCTTCTAAAATGCAATGACATAAGAAGAGATAAATGTGTTTAAAGGCACATGAAAAGCCAATTTTTTCTTTCGTGATTCAGATAGAGCAGTAATTTTAAGTATCTTCATAATTTACTCCTATTATCAAATTTTCTTTGTTCTCTTGCTATCTTTATTTGAAAAGCAAGAATGTAAGCATAGCATCCAGCCCATTTTTGGTTCAGCACCTGGGTAGCGCTTGGTTATTGGTGGCAAATTCAATTTTATTTTTGTTTCAAATTATGTTTGATAACTTATCTTCAAGAACTCTCACAATAAGCATGTTCTAGAAAATAATTACTACTGGCCAATTATTTTCTGCACACATGTAGAATCCTTCGATAGCTCAGCTGGTAGAGCGGAGGACTGTAGTGCTAAAGCAGTAATCCTTAGGCTTTGCAAAGCTCGTAATTTAAAAATCATAAAAAAAGCTGTTTTTGTTAGCTGTCGATATACCATTTAAAGTACTAGTAAGTGAAAATGATGATTCTGGCAGCAGTGGGATTTGAAATGTAGCCACCAATCAGCAAGCGCTACCCAGGGTCTGAACCAAAAATGGGCTGAAACAATCATCTGGGGTTGCTGTGTTCCTTGTTCAGAGAGGAATTAGTGTAAAGAAGTGGTAAACTGGTCACTCTAATACTGATAGGGGGCGCTATATATAAGGAGCAGATCTTGCATCCTAACCCAATATCCCAAATGTATCACAATTAGAATACAAATACTTCACAACCAGATTACAAATAGAATACAAATATCAAACCTTCCAAAGTATCAAGGCACAGATCACTTATCTTATGTTGTGATATAAACAATAGTCTCTGGTAAATGAGTCTCTTTAAAATCAAAGACGTTAAAGCTGTGGAAAAAGGCAGAAATACAGAGGCGCCAGCTCTAAGTGCCGTATTACCAAGCAGGGTAAGAACAGCGGTACATATAATGATAGGTACACTCACATTTGGTGAAGCACACTATAATGCATATGTGGCAGACCGAGACTTGTGAGTCGCTCGGCTGACTCCAACCTCCGTTATCTCCAACAGATGAAAAAGGTAAGTAGTGTGGTCTCCTCACTGCCTGGGTACGACAATCTGCAACCAGCAATCACTCCTGCTAATTTACAGCAAGAACCCAGACAAAACAAGGGGAAGCGAATTGGTAAAACAAGTTTAAAGGGACATAATACTCATATGCTAAATCACGTTAAACTGATGCAGTATAAATGTAAAAAGCTGACAGGAAAATATCACCTGAGCATCTCTATGTAAAAAAGGAAGATATTTTACCTCACAATTTCCTCAGCTGCTCCCAGCTGTAGAATTATATAACATTATATTAGCGCAAACTTTATAAAACATAATATTCCCTTTGAATTTTTTAAAACAACGGCTGTTTCTCAGACCCGCTCTCTGTACTCTTCTGAGTGGGTCTGTTTTTTTCAGACAGCGCATCGGGCCAGCAGTATAGTCACAGCCCGGCCGGACCACACCATAACACTAAGTGCAGCTCGCTCCTGTATGTGACTATACAGCTGGCCCGATGCGCTGTGTGAAAAAAACAGACCCGCTCAGAAGAGCACAGAGAGCGGGTGTGAGAAACAGCCGTTGTTTAAAAAAATTCAAAGGGAATATTATGTTTTATAAAGTTTGCGCTAATATAATGTTATATAATTCTGCACTATGTGCAGAATTATATAACATTATTTTTGAGGTTTACTGACACTTTAACTCTCATGAGGTTTCATTGTAAACTTCCTTACACTGAATAGGGAAATAAGATGAGTGTGCACGAATGCTCGCTCCTTCCACTGTCCCAGGACAGACATACTGATATGCTGCTTAGAAGTCCTTTACAATGGGATGTGGCTACTGAGGAACTTTTGAGGTAAAATATCTTTCTTTTTTACGTAGAGATGTTCGGGTGATGTTTTCTAGTCAGCTTTTTACAGCTATGCTGCATCACTTTCACATGTTTAAACATTTGGGTATTATGGCCCTTTAATATAAAAATATATATTAAAAACAGTGATGCGTTTCTCGGCATGCAACGCTGTTTCTTCAGAATGTATATTACTAAACTACCGCTACCTATTTGAAAGATTGATTGGCTGAGAGCTCTTTCAAATAGGTAGCGGTAGTTTAGTAATAACGGACATCACCCAAGCGGCTGTGGGTATAGCCCAATGTATGATAATAAACTACCTTAGCGTACTGAGTCACGGCATCAAACATATATAGCATGCACTGTAATTCCCCCATCTTCACTATCTTTTTTGCCTCCGCCTGGGGGTTAACTTGGGGTGGATGCCAAAGGATTGATGGGACACCTTCCTTGAACTCCCCAGGCAACATTGGAATGTAAAATATGCAAAGATCGTTTGTTTTTAGCGCTGTGACTAATATGTGTTGGGACAGATTGATCCATTGATGTCTATGGGGAGAAGATGTTAAGATGGTCGTGATTTACGAAGTCCTGAAGTTAGCGTGCATCGGATTTTGCTCATAAGCCAACTTTTTACTTTCAACTTGTAATACACGCTCTAACCTAGCTGGATAAAATTTTACTTTGAGTGCAGTTAACGCAAGAGTGAAGAAAATTGTTAGCTCATCACTTGTAATCTGGCTGAGAATGCCCCTTTAATAACTTTCATCCTAAAGTTTGTATAGTTTTCCCTTTAACTTGTAAAGCCCTTAGCCCTTATGGGAAACTCCAGGTAGGAAGAGGGTGTCTAATTTGCCAGTACTATTGGTGCATATTTATCATGAGTTTGCCACAATAGGTGCTTGTTTTGATTGGAATGGCTTAAAAAATGTATTGTGTGCAAGTTCAGACTGATTGTAAGGGGGGGGGGGTCACTGTACTAGGCAAGCGTTACATCTATCTTTGTCAATCAAATGCTAAATCAGAAGAACCAGGATCTATTTATTTGTGCTGCAGTTGTGAACTGTCTGTGCAAATTTATGGCAAACATTAAAGGGAAATCTATGGTGTGATAGCAGCTTTAGAGCTCCAGCATTCATTTTTTTTTTTTAAGACCACTGCTACTTAAGCTCTCCGCCACTTAAAGTGTAGCAGATTGCAATTCTATCGGATAAGGATGATGGATAAACCCCTCTTGGGTGCATTGCACAAGCAACAATTAGAGCAGAGTTCCAGGTAGTTAACCCCAGACAGGTCTGGGTGCAAGGCCCATAGGGAAATTGGCAAAACATATTAATACAGCACACAGAGGAAGTCCAGCACTCATTTGCAAGCTCTCAGCTAAGATTAAATGTAAAACTGGAAGAGTTAGTTACCACAACTGCCCAAAAGGGACAAGCCTCGTCAAGGTCTCTTCCAAAACCTGGGTCCCTAATACAGCCATACAAATGCAAGCTCTCAATCAAACTGGGAACAATTCTAGGGTTTACAGACTTAAGTAATCACCCTAGACATATACAAAACACGTAAGGGGACTGCACTCTCAGACTGGACTGGGTACCCATCCTATGACTCTGCAACATGCAAAGCCCTGGGTGCTAAAAGCACTCACAGGTAGCTGTACCGTCCCCAGAGTCCAAGGCAGTTAATCCCCCCAGATAAGTCTGGGAGCAAATCCCATAGGGAAAATGTCAAAACAAATTAATACAACACACAGAGAAAGTCCAGCACTCACTTACAAGCTCTCACCTAAGATTAAAAGCAAAACTAGAAGAATGGCAAAATGGGTCAAGCCCAGGTACTACGTGAAGGTCTTTCCCAAAACATGGGTCCCTAATACAGTCATCTCAATCAAACAAACTGGGAACAAATCAAGGGTTCATAGACTTAAAGGGACATAATACTCATATGCTAAATCACTTGAAACTGATGCAGTATAACGGTAAAAAGCTGACAGGAAAATATCACCTAAGCATCTCTATGTAAAAAAGTAGGATATTTTACCTCACAACTTCCTCAGTTCCCCAAAGTAAGTGCTGCGTAAAAAGTTATACTTCAGCTGCTGTCCAGCTGCAGGTAAATAAAAATTAAAAAAATGAACTGCAGCCCATTAGCATCAACATTGTTGAGGTCATGAACTCTTTTACTGTGATCTCATGAGATTTCACTTAACTCTCATGAGATTTCATAGTAAACTTCCTTAAACTGAATAGGGAAATAACACGAGTGTGCATGAGACTCACTCCCTTGCTTGTCCCGGGACAGACATACTGATTTGCTGCTTAAAGTCTTTTGCAATGGGGTGTGAATACTTAGGACATTTTGAGGTAAAATATCTTTCTTTTTTACATAGAGATGTTCAGGTGATATTTTCTAGTCAGCTTTTTATAGCTATGCTGCATCATTTTCAAGTGTTTTAATATTTGGGTATCATGGCCCTTTAAGTAATCACCCTAGACACATACTAAACACAAAAGGGGACTGCACTCTCAGACTGGACTGGGTACACATTCTATGACCCTGTAACTTGCACAACCCTGGGTGCTAATAGCACTCATAAGTAGCTGTACAGTCCCCAGAGTCCCAGGCAGTTAACCCCAGTCAAGTCTGGGTGCAAGGCCCATAGGGAAATATACAAAAGAAATTAATACAACACAAAGAGAAAGTCCAGCACTCACTTGCAAGCACTCAGCAAAGATTAAAAGCAGAACTGGAAGAGTTAGTTACTAAAGGGAGAAGTTAACTTTCAACTTTCAAGTCAGTGTACATTGCGTCTCGCTCACGCAAAAACATTTAACTTTCAACTTGTGATACACGCCCTAACGTGCCAGTCTTAAAAGTTTACTTAAAGCGGTGTTTGCATGTGAGTGAAAGCGCTAAATAGTGCGCCACTTGTAATCTAGCTCTGTGGAGGCAAATCTTTCCATAAGGTCTGTGTGTCACGCCACGCCGCTCTAGCTGTTGCTAGGGGCGCGGCGCCTGCTACCCTGCTCATTGTCAGGGGCTGTGTCAGCTCCTGTTGTGTGCGGCACTGACGCCATTGCCACTTGCTCCTCTCTCTGAAAGCGGTCGGGATTTCCTGTGGCATGAATCCAAACCCTATGTAAGTTGCTCTCTAACAATCTATCACAGCCCAAGTATAGGTGTTACTTTGTGTGCTCCTGGGTGTGATAGATTGCTATATTCTGGATTGCCATACTGTTAACAAACTTTGCCTGTCTGACTACTCTGCTAGCTTAACCCTAAAGTGCTGGATTGTCATTCTATTGCTGAACATCACCTGTCTGACCACTCTACCTCTTTATCCCTTGAGCCTTTGGACTGCCTTACCATTGCAAAACCCTGCCTGTCTGAGCATTCTAGTGGTTTACCTTTGGACTGCCTTACTGTTGCAAAACCCTGCCTGCCTGACCGTTCTAGTGGTTTACCTTTGGACTGCCTTACTGTTGCCAAACCCTGCCTGCCTGGCCATTCTAGTGGTTTACCTTTGGATTGCTTTACTGTTGCCAAACCCTGCCTTCCTGACCATTATAATGGTTTACCCTTGAACTACCTTCCACTGATTCCCTGCCTGTTGCCGCCAAAGACTATCCTGCCTATAGTGAGTACCACTTACCTCATCTTGCAAATGTTCTCTGCTCTGGGATATTCCCTATCCTTCCGGCTCAACGCCGGGATAAGAAGACTACTGGCCGAGTTCGGTCTGATAGTGGACTATCCCACGAGCATTACATTATACTTGGGCCATGCAGCCAAATGAGGTAGCAAGAGCAGTTTATCATCAAGGGCAGATGTTGGGAACTGATACCACACAGTTGCAGAGTGTGGATTCCAAACTAGAGGCTATGGGGGATATTTATCAAAGTGTCAACTATGTAGCATTCGCAGGCGTCAATACGCTCGCCTAACGTAGCCAAACTTTGCGGCCGCGGATCTGAATACGATCATCATATTTATGAAAGAAGCCGTCAAAAACACGCGCACTAAGTAAGGGGCAATGAGCATCGAACTGTTGTTAACTAACAGTCATCGATGATGCTGTTATTCGGGTTTTTCCCAACTTTATTTATACGGCTACAAAGTACACTAACACCCATAAACTACCTATTAACCCTTAAACCGCCGCCCTCCCACATCGCCACCACTATAATAAACTTATTAACCCCTATTCTGCCACCACTAATATAAATATTAACCCCTATCCCGCCGCTCCCTGACATCGCCGCCACTAAATAAACTTATTAACCCCTAAACCTCTGGCCTCCCACATCACCACCACTAACTAAACCTATTAACCCCTAAAACCGTCAGCACCCCACATCGCCAAAAACTAAATTAAGCTATTAACCCCTAAACCTAACAACCCCTTAACTTTATATTAAAATTACAAGATCCCTATCTTAATATAAATTAAAACTTACCTGTAGAATTAAAATAAACTAATTTAAAACTATAAATTAGCCTACCCTAACTATTATACTAAAATTAAATTAAACTACCAATTAAATAAACTAAATTGCATGTTAAAAAACCTAACACTACTAAAATTATTTAAATATACAATTCAACATTATTACAAAGTACTTCATTACCAAAAAAAAACAAACAAACAAACACTAAGTTACAAAAAAAACCCACTAAATTATGAAAAATAATAATAATAAGAAATTATCCAAAATATTTTTTTAACCTAATCTAATAGCCCTAACAAATAAAAAGCCCCCCCAATATAAAAAAACCCCTAGCCTACAAAAAACTACCAATGGTCCTTAAAAGGGCCTTTCGTGGGGCATTGCCCCAAAGATATCAGCTCTTTTACCTGTAAAAAAAAAATACAAAGACCCCCAACAGTAAAACCCACCACCCAACCAACCCCCACAAATAAAAACCCTAACTCTAAAAAAAAACCTAAGCTATCCATTGCCATGAAAAGGGATTTTTGATGGATATTGCCCTTAAAAAGGCATTTAGCTATTTTACAAGCCCAAACCCTAATCTAAAATAAAAACCCACCCAAATATTTTTTTAAATCCTAACACTAACCCCCAAAGATCCACTTACAGTTTCTGAAGTCTCGACATCCAGGCGGAGAAGTCTTCATCCAGGCGGCAATTTCTTCATCCATCCAGGTGGTAGAAGTCTTCATCCAGGCAGTGATGTCTTCATCCATCCAAGCAGCGAAGTCTCCAAGCTGCATCTTCTGTCTTCATCCCTGTGGTGTGGAGCGGGTCCATCATGAAACCATCCGGCGCGGAGCTCCTCTTCTTACAGTCGCTGCCGTAAACTGAAGCTTCAATGCAAGGGACGCAATTCAAGATGGCGTCCCTTGCATTCCTATTGGCTCATTTGAGTGTTAAATTAAAATCAGCCAATAGGAGGCAAGCTTCTGAAATCCTATTGGCTGTTCAAATCAGTTTTAGAATGGCCTCAACCTACTTCATTAAAGGAACTCCAGAGATTCTTGGGGTTCTCCAAATATTACCAAAAGTTTATAAAAACTTTTCTCAAACAGTCGCTCCACTAACTTAATTGACAAAACGGAACAGAGACTGTAAACATTGGCCTCCTGAAGCCATTAATGCCTTCTCTCATCTAAAAAAGGCTTTCTGTTCTGCTCCTGTGCTCCGCCATCCTGATCCTGAACTACAGTTCACTTTAGTGGTTGATGCCTCCGAGATAGGGGCTGGAGCAGTTCTAACCCAAAGGGATCCTTTAACCTCCAAGTCACAACCTGTAACCTTTTTCTCTAAACACTTTACTCCTGCTGAGAGGAATTACGATGTGGGATTATTTTGAACTCTAAGCCATTAAGATGGCCTTGACTGAATGGTGTCATTGATTAGAGGGCACGCCAATCCTATTCAAAATCTCACCGACCACAAGAATCTGACTTACCTAGAGACTGCTCATCGACTCAATCCTCGACAAGCCAGGTGGGCCTTGTTCTTTTCCCGTTTTAACTTTGTGATCTCTTATTTTCCAGGGACCAAAAACAAGAAGACTGACGCTCTTTCCGGTCAGTTACCTCACTCAAGTGATTCCTCTGAAGCTCCTATTGAACACATTATACCTCCCTCCTGTGTGGTTGCTCAATTGAATACCACCCTTCTTCAAAGACTGCAAAGTGTCCAGTCTAGTAAACCTCCTGAAGCCCCCGTGGCTTCCGATATATTTTTTGTACCCCTGAACCTATGCACTCTTGTGCTATCTTGGGCTCTGGATAGTAAATTCTCAAGACATCCTGGTGTGAGAAGTACTTTTAAGTGTCTTTCCCAACATGTATAGTGGCCTACTTTGAAGTCTGATGCTGAGGATTATGTGAAAGCCTGCACAACTTGTGCTGCCAACAAAACTCCCCGATCCTTGCCTCCTGGCTTCCTCCAACCATTGTCCATTCCCAAACAACCATAGACACACATAACAATGGACTTAATTGTGGACCTCCCTCCTTCTGAACACCATACAGTTATTTGGGTTGTGGTGGATCGGTTTTCCAGACTGGCTCTTTTTGTACCCTTAACAAAACTGCCTTCTGCCCAAGAAGTATTGTCTCTTTTTCTCTTGCATGCGGTACGACTTCATGGCATTTCTGTGAATATTCGGTTAGATTAAGAGTTGTGCGTTAGGGTAAAAAAGCAGCATTAAGAGGTCCTAACGCTGCTTTTTTTACGCCTGCTGGTATTATGAGTCTTGAAGGTTTAGGGTCACTGCTCACTTCTTTGGCCTTACCGCAAAACGACTAATGTAAACTTTGTAAAGTCTTTTTTCTATGGGACTTCCATAGCGCCGGTATTACGAGTCTGTCCTGGGAGGCCAAAAAGTGAGCGGTACACCGGTGACCCTACCCTGTCAAGATCCGTAATGCATTCTAAAGTCAGTAGTTAAGAGTTTTATGGTACAACACCGTAACATAAAACTCATAACTAAAGTGCTAAAAAGTACACTAACACCCATAAACTACCTATTAACCCCTAAACTGAGGCCCTCCCGCATCGCAAACACTATAATAAAATTTTTAACCCCTAATCTGCCGCTCTGGACACCGCCGCCACCTACATTATATTTATTAACCCCTAATCTGCCGCCCCATAGTCGCCCGCCTCGCAAACATTAGTTAAATATTATTAAACCCTAATCTGCCGCCCCTAACATCAACGCCACCAACCTACATTTATTAACCCCTAATTTGCCGCCCCCAACGTCGCTGACACTATATTAAAGTTATTAACCCCTAAATCTAGTCTACCCTAACACCCCCTAACAAACATAATTTAAATAAATCTAAAAAATTACTATCATTAACTACATTATTCCTATTTACCCCCGGCTACCCCGACTGGGTAGCTCCACCAAAAGGGGTCCTGCTTCCTTCCTGCCGACTGCAGCTATGTAGCTGGCAAGTGACCACAGCCTGTAGCCACCCCTGATGCCTGACAGCACCAGTACTCAGGGTCCCACCCTGTGGAAGACTCCAGCTACCCAGACTAGGTAGCTCTTCCAGCGTGTCCTTCCTCTGCCTGGAACAGGCTGCTATGTAGCTCAGGAAAGGGATTTTAGCTGAAGCCAAACCAAATAACTAGACGCACTAGCATTCAGGTTATACAGGAACTGATTTTATTGAAAACACACATTCCTTTTATACAGACAGCTCATCTTGATAAGACAAAGGACAATCCCACAATTTTCCCACCATTCCCGCCCCTCCAGACTGACCGGCGCCTCCATAGGAGCCACAGTCCCACATAATCTCAATACCTATGGGTGGCGGTTTTGGGGTGATCCCGGTAGAGCTCTCGGTCCCCAGATTTCACAGTCCAAAAATCAGCATGATTCGTTACTGGAAACCGGAGTTACAGTCCGTTGAAGTTATGGGGTTAGGGGTGTCCAAAACCCCTGGTTCCCAAAGGAGCTCCCCTCCGGTAATTCCCCCACCTCTTGTCCTCCCTAGGGGCTACTAATCCCCAAAAGAGCGGAGCTCTGAAGTATATGGTTGCTGGAGCGACCAGGGGTAAATTTAGCAGGTGTCCTGCTGTCTTGTGGCCGACCAGGAGTTCCAGGAGCCTGAGAAGCCTGAGAGGGGTTAGGCGGGTGTCCGTTGTGAGGCGGCCGACTGGGAGTTCCAGGAGCCCGGCCAGCCTAGGAGGGTTTTCCTGGTCATAAACCAACTCTTCTCTGAACACAAAAACAAGCCAAAACAAAGCAAACAAACAGCTTCCAGAGATGGTGGTTGCTCTGAGGAGCCCGAAACCACTGAGAAACAACAGGGGTTAGATTGTAGGGGGGTGGGTATAGCCTTAGCCATCTGGTATCCATGACATTACCTATAAAATAAACCCTAAGCTAGCTACAATATAACTAATAGTTACATTGTAGCTATCTTATGATTTATTTTTATTTTACAGGCAAGTTTGTATTTATTTTAACTAGGTAGAATAGTTATTACATAGGTAGTTATTAACTATTTAATAACTACCTAGCTAAAATAAATACAAAAGTACCTGTAAAATACAACCTAACCTAAGTTACACTAACACCTAACACTACACTATAATTAAATAAATTAACTAAATTGACAACAATTAATTCAATTCAATTAAATTAGCTAAAATTAAAAAAACACTAAATTACAGAAAATAATAAACAAATTACAAGATATTTAAACAAATTACACCTAATCTAATAGCCCTATCAAAATAAAAAAAGCCCTACCCCAAAGTAATCAGCTCTTTTACCTGTAAAAAAAAATACAAACAACCCCCCAACAGTAAAACCCACCACCCACACAACCAACCCCCTAAATAAAATACTATCTAAAAAAACCTAAGCTCCCCATTGCCCTGAAAAGGGCATTTGGATGGGCATTGCCCTAAAAAGGGCAATTAGCTCCTTTGCAATCCCAAACCCTAACCTAATCTGCTGACCCCAACATCGCCGCCACATACATTATATTTATTAACCCCTAATCTGCCGCCCCCAATGTTGCCGCCACCTACCTACACTTATTAACCCCTAATCTGCCACCCCCAACGTTGCCACCACTATTAAATGTATTAACCCCTAAACCTAAGTCTAACCCTAACCCTAACACCCCCTAACTTAAATATAATTTAAAGAAATTTAAAGAAAATTACTATCATTAACTACATTATTCCTATTTAAAACTAAATACTTACCTAGAAAATAAACCCTAAGATAGCTACAATATAACTAATAGTTACATTGTATCTAGCTTAGATTTTATTTTTATTTTACAGGCAATTTTCTATTTATTTTAAAGGGACACTAACCCCACGTTTTTTCTTTCATGATTCAGATAGAGCATGCAATTTTAAGCAACTTTCTAATTTACTCCTATTATCAATTTTTCTTTGTTCTCATGTTATCTTGATTTGAAAAGCAGTAATAAAAGTTTAAGAGCCGGCCCATTTTTAGTTCAGCACCTTGGTAGAGCTTGCTGATTAGTTTGCTACATTTAGCCACAAATCAGCAAGTGCTACCCAGGTGCTGAACAAAAAATGGTCCGGCTCTACAGCTTACAGTACTGCTTTTTCAAATCAAGATAGCATGAGAACAAAGAAAAATTGATAATAGGAGTAAATTAGAAAGGTGCTACAAATCTCATGCTCTATCTGAATCATGAAAGAAAGAAATTGGGTTTAGTATCCCTTTAACTAGGTAGAATAGTTACTAAATAGTTATTAACTATTTACTAACTACCTAGCTAAAATAAATACAAAAGTACCTGTAAAATAAAACCTAACCTAAGTTACACTAACACCTAACACTACACTATAATTAAATAAATTAACAACAATTAAATCAATTAAATTAAATGAGCTAAAGTACAAAAAAACAAACACTACATTACAGAAAATAATAAACAAATTACAAGATATTTAAACTAATTACACCTAATCTAATGGCCCTATCAAAATAAAAAAAAACTAAACTACCAATCAGCCAATAGAATGCAAGCTCAATCCTACTGGCTGAAAAACCACGCCGGATGGATGAAGATAGAAGATGCCGTCTGGATGAAGACTTCTGCCCGTCTGGAGGACCACTTCGCCCCGCTTGGATGAAGACTTCTCCCGGCTTCGTTGAGGACTTCGGCCCGGCTTGGATGGGACTTCTCCCGGTAAGTCGATCTTCAGGGGGTTAGTGTTAGGTTTTTTTAAGGGAGTATTTGGTGGGTTTTATTTTTAGATTAGGGTTTGGGCTTGCAAAAGAGCTAACTGCCCTTTTAAGGGCAATGCCCATCCAAATGCCCTTTTCAGGGCAATGGGGAGCTTAGGTTTTTTTAGATAGTATTTTATTTGGGGGATTGGTTGTGTGGGTGGTGGGTTTTACTGTTGGGGGGGTTGTTTGTATTTTTTTTACAGGTAAAAGAGCTGATTACTTTGGGGCAATGCCCCGCAAAAGACCCTTTTAAGGGTTATTGGTAGTTTAGTTTAGCTAGGAGGTTTTTTATTTTGGGGGGGCTTTTTTTATTTTGATAGGGCTATTAGATTAGGTGTAATTAGTTTAAATATCTTGTAATTTGTTTATTATTTTCTGTAATTTAGTGTTTGTTTTTTTGTACTTTAGCTCATTTAATTTAATTGATTTAATTGTTGTTAATTTAGTTAATTTATTTAATTATAGTGTAGTGTTAGGTGTTAGTGTAACTTAGGTTAGGTTTTATTTTACAGGTACTTTTGTATTTATTTTAGCTAGGTAGTTAGTAAATAGTTAATAACTATTTAGTAACTATTCTACCTAGTTAAAGGGATACTAAACCCAATTTCTTTCTTTCATGATTCAGATAGAGCATGAGATTTGTAGCACCTTTCTAATTTACTCCTATTATCAATTTTTCTTTGTTCTCATGCTATCTTGATTTGAAAAAGCAGTACTGTAAGCTTTAGAGACGGACCATTTTTTGTTCAGCACCTGGGTAGCACTTGCTGATTTGTGGCTAAATGTAGCAAACTAATCAGCAAGCTCTACCAAGGTGTTGAACTAAAAATGGGCCGGCTCCTAAACTTTTATTACTGCTTTTCAAATCAAGATAACATAAGAACAAAGAAAAATTGATAATAGGAGTAAATAAGAAAGTTGCTTAAAATTGCATGCTCTATCTGAATCATGAAAGAAAATTGTGGGGTTAGTATCCCTTTAAAATAAATACAAACTTGCCTGTAAAATAAAAATAAAACCTAAGATAGATACAATGTAACTATTAGTTATATTGTAGCTAGCTTAGGGTTTATTTTATAGGTAAGTATTTAGTTTTAAATAGGAATAACTTATTTAATTGTAGTAATTTTATTTAGATTTATTTAAATTATATTTAAGTTAGGGGGTGTTAGGGTTAGGGTTAGACTAAGGTTTAGGGGTTAATACATTTAGTATAGTGGCAGCGACATTGGGGGTGGCAGATTAGGGGTTAATAAGTGTAGGTAGGTGGCAGCGATATTGGGAGCGGCAGATTAGGGGTTAATAAATATAATGTAGGTGGCGGTGATATTGGGGGCAGCAGATTAGTGGTTCATAAGTATAATGTAGGTGGCGGCGGTGTCCGGAGAGGCAGATTAGGGGTTAATAAGAATAATGTAGGTGTTGGCGATGTCTGGGGCAACAGATTAGGGGTTAATAAGTGTAAGATTAGGGGTGTTTAGACTTAGGGTTCATGTTAGGGTGTTAGGTGTAAACATAACTTTTATTTCCCCATAGGAATCAATGGGGCTGCGTTACTGAGTTTAACACTGCTTTTTTGCAGGTGTTAGACTTTTTCTCAGCTGGCTCTCCCCGTTGATTCCTATGGGGAAATTGTGCACAAGCACGTACGACCAGCTCACCGCTGACTTAAGCAGCGCTGGTATTGGAGTGCGGTAATGAGCAAAATTTTGCTCAACGCTCACTTCTTGTCTTTTAACGCAAGGGTTTCTGAAAACTCGTAATACCAGTGCTGCATGTAAGTGAGCGGTGAGACAAAACTGCTCGTTAGCACCGCATAGCCTCTAACGCAAAACTCATAATCTATTCCATTGTTTCCGAAAAAGGTCCACAATTCATCTCTACCTTTTGGAGAGCCTTTTGTAAGTTGATTGGAACCACTGTTTCCTTGTCTTCTGGCTACCATCCTCAGACCAATGGACTAACAGAGAGTAAACCAGGATCTCGAGGCCTACCTTAGAGCCTTTGTCAACACTCTCCATACCAACTGGTCTGATTTGTTACCCCTAGCTGAGCTGGCAAGAAACACTCATTGGCACTCTTCTCTACGATGTTCTCCATTTCAAGCCATGGCAGGTTATCAACCTCGTGTCTTCCCTCTTTCTGCTCAGTCTGCTCAGTGGGTTCCTGCTGCAGACCAAAACGTTACTGGACTCACCACTCATTGGTAACGTATTTTCACTCTCAGTTACGTTAAGCTGTCCCTAGATACAAGACGTTTGCTGATCATCATAGAGCTTCTGTACGTGCCATCTCGGTAGGTAAACGTGTTTGGGTCTCTACTCGACATATTCGTCTACGTCAACCCTGTCACAAATTAGGGCTTAGGTTTATCGGTCCTTACAAAGTCCTGAAAAGAATGTCTCCTGTTTTCTACAAAATGGCCTTGCCCAAAACCCTGCGCATACACCCAGTCTTCCACATCTCACTACTCAAGCCTTACATCAAGAATAGATATACCCGACTCAGTGCTCCTCCTCCTCTGCTCCTGGTCCATGGCGACCCTAAATATGAAGTTGCTAAGATCCTGGACTCTAGATACAGGTGCAGACAACTGCAATATCTTGTACATTGGAAGGGTTATTTTGTGGTGAATCGCTCCTGGGTTCATGCCCGTGACGTGCATGCTCCATCTTTAGCCTCCAGAATCCATGCTGTTAATCTTTTGAAGCCAACTCTGGTTCCCGGAGGAAACCCTTGAGAGGGGGCTATGTCATGCCATGCCACTCTAGCTGTTGCTAATGGCGCGGTACCTGCTACCCTGCTCGTTGTCAGGGGCTATGTCGGCTCCTGTTGTGTGCGGTGCAGACATCATCACAGCATGCTCCTCTCTGTGAAGCCGGTCGTGATTTCCTGCACCTATGTAAGTTGCTCTCTAACAATCTATCACTGCCCAAGTATAGGTGTTACTTTGTGTGCTCCTGGGTGTGATAGATTGTTGATTTCTGGATTGTCATACTGTTAACAAACGTTGCCTGTCTGACTACTCTGCTAGCTTTACCCCTAACGTTCTGGATTGCTTCACAGTAAACAAACTCTGCCTGTCTGACTACTCTGCTAGCTTAACCCTAAAGTGCTAGATTGTCATTCTATTGTTGAACATTGCCTGTCTGACCACTCTACCTCTTTATCCCTTCAGCCTTTGGACTGCCTTACCATTGCAAAACCCTGCCTGTCGGACCATTCTAGTCGTTTACCCTTGAACTACCTTCCATTGATTCCCTGCCTGTTGCCACCAAAGTCTATCCTGCCTATAGTGAGTACCGCTTACCTCATCTTGCGAACTTTCTCTGCTCTGGGATATTCCCTATCCTTCCGGCTTGTCGCCGGGATAAGAAGACTACTGGCCGAGTTTGGTCTGATAGAGGACTATCCCACGAGCATTACACTGTGAGCTAATATCCTACAAACCAAAAAGCTTTAATAAAGCCATGCCAGGGAACTTTCCATAACTTTATCATCAAGGGAAGTGGCCAAAGCTATAAGAATTTGCTGTTGAGATTGTTAACATGAAACTAGGAGCCTGTATGGGGTAAGCCAATTAGTTGTTTGTGTGTTTGTTTGTATTTGTAAGCCTGCAGGTTCCATCCAGCCCCAGCGTGCTCCTCTCCTGCCAGATAAATGACTCTCACGTAGCAGTGCCGTGCTGACTGCAGGTCTCCCTCACCCCTACCACTCGTGTCATTGAGAGATGGCATAGCCCTTGATTTTAATTAGATGTAGGTAATTATGTTTGTGAAAATAACATTGTTCATGTCAGCAGGAGTTGGAGGGGCTCCAGCCTGGAAGGTTTTGCTGGGCTGAGATCCTGGGGGAGTGCAGGCAGCTTGCCTGAGTGATGATCCAAACTTATTAGTAGTTTCACAGGAGGGAAAGGGTGACCCAGAGAGATTGTGTGCTATAGGAAAAATGTCAGCTATTAACCCCTTAACTAGCAGAGCACACAGACTAATAATATGGTATGAAGTTATTCCTCTTATAAAATCAGTAACTACTGTAGAGAACACATAACATGGGAGAGAGATTGTTAATATTTATTTTTAAACATAATAATATACAGAGGGACAAACACTGACATGAAAATCCTGACACAGCAGTATATACACTGTTACTGATAGAAAGACATACACTGACACTCACACAAAATATTCTGTCACTGCAAAATAGACACACACTGACACTCAAACCAAACACCCTGTCACTGCTACATAGACATACACTGCTACACAGATACCTCACTCAAAACACACTGTCACTGCTACGCAGACACACACTGAGACTCATACTAAACACACTGTCACTCTTAGACATACACTACTACACAGGAACACACTAACAATCACACAAAACACACTATCACTGCTACATAGACATACACTACTACACAGACACACACTGACAGTCACTCAAAACACAATATCACATGCTGACAGTCACATGAAACAGAGTGTCATTCTTACTCCAACATACATTACTACACAGGAACACACTGACAATCACACAAAACACACTGTCACTGCTACACAGACATACTGCTACACAGACACACACTGACACTCATACTAAACACACTGTCACTCTTAGACATACACTACTACACAGGAACACACTAACAATCACACAAAACACACTATCACTGCTACATATACATACACTACTACACAGACACACACTGACAGTCACTAAAAACACAATATCACATGCTGACAGTCACATCAAACAGACTGTCATTCTTACTCCGACATACACTACTACACAGGAACACACTGACAATCACACACTGACAATCACACAAAACACACTGTCACTGCTACACAGACATACTGCTACACAGACACACACTGACACGCATACTAAACACACTGTCACTCTTGGACATACACTGCTACACAGGAACACACTAACAATCACACAAAACACACTATCACAAATACATAAAAATAAACTACTACACAGGCACACACTGACAGTCACTCAAAACACAATATCACTGCTACATAGACACACACTGACTTCACAAAAAACACACTGTCACTGCCACACCGACACACACTGGCACTCACACAAAATACACTGTCACTGCTACACAGACATAATGCTACACAGACATACACTGAAACACACAAAACACACCATGTCACTGCTACACAGGCATACTGCTACACAGAAACACACTGACACTCACACAAAACCCCGTAATTGTTACAGACACACACACTGACAGTCACACAAAACACACTGTCACTGCTACACAGACACACACTGACACTCACACAAACCCCACTGTCACTTCTACACAGACATACTGCTGCACAGACACACACCGACACTCACACAAAACACTGTAATTGCTACAGAAACACACACTGACACTAACACAAAACACATTTTCACTGCTACACAGACACACACTGACACACAGAACACACTGTCTCTGCTACATAGACGCACACTGACTGACACATAAAAACACACTGTCACTCTTACACAGAAATACACTGCTTCATAAGCACACACTGACACTCACATAAACACACATTGTCACTCTTACACAGACATACACTGTTACACATGCTGACACTAATACACTGACACACAATGTCAGTCACACATTAATACTGATTTTACGCTGAAACTGATTCATTGACACACACTGACATGAATAGTAACTCACTGATACTGTTGCACACTAAAAGTGATACACTGACACGCACTGACATAAGCAGTCACACACTTATACTGTTGCATACTGACACTGACACACACTAACATACACAGTCACACACTCATACTGTTGCACACTGACACTGATACACTGACAGACACTGACATACAAAGTCACATACTGATATGGTTAGTACCACTTTATACAGTACGGGGGGGGGGCTGGACCATTTCACAGACTACTGTGGTCACTTTATAAAGTACTGGGGCAGGTAGGATCAGGCCAGCCATCTCACCGGCAGATTACAGACTGTATCACTGACTCACTATATACAGTACTGGTGGGATAAACAGTGTCACTATATATACGGTAATAGGGGGTCAGACCATCTCACAGACAGTGGGCACAGGCTACCTCCTTTTGCAGACATGTAATCTGATTCACATTTTTTTCTGTGTTAAATGTTACAAAAAAAGATATGTATCAAATTCACCTTTTTGGGGGGTGAATTCTTGCCCCTGGGCCCTGTCAGTCATACACTGATACTGTTACACACTAACACTGATACACTGACAGATACTGACATACACAGTCACACACTAATACTGTTACACACTGACACTGATACACTGACACACACTGACATACACAGTCAGACACACAGTGACACTGTTACACACTGACACACACTGACATACACAGTCAGTCACACACTGATACTGTTACACACTGACACTGATACACTGACACCCACTGACATACACAGTCAGTCACACACTGATACTGTTACACACTGACACTGATACACTGACACACACTGACATACACAGTCAGTCACACACTAATACTGTTACACACTGACACTGATACACTGACACACACTGACATACACAGTCAGTCACACAGTGATACTGTTACACACTGACACACACCGACATACACAGTCAGTCACACACTAATACTGTTACACACTGACACTGATACACTGACACACACTGACATACACAGTCAGTCACACAGTGATACTGTTACACACTGACACACACCGACATACACAGTCAGTTACACACTGATACTGTTACACACTGACACTGATACACTAACACACACTGGCATACACAGTCAGTCACACACTGATACTGCTACACACTGACACTGATACACAGACACACACTGACATACACAGTCAGTCACACACTGATACTGCTACACACTGACACTGATACAATGACACACACTGACATACACAGTCAGTCATACACTGATACTGTTACAGTCTGACACTGACATATACTGACATACACAGTCAGTCACACACTAATACTGTTACACACTGACACACACTGACATACACAGTCAGTCACACACTGATACTGTTACACACTGACACTGATACACTGACACACACTGACATACACAGTCAGTCACACACTGATACTGCTACACACTGACACTGATACAATGACACACACTAACATACACAGTCAGTCATACACTGATACTGTTACACACTAACACTGATACACTGAAAGATACTGACACACAGTAACATACTGATACTGTTACACACTGACATACACAGTCAGTCACACACTGATACTGTTACACACTGACACTGATACACTGACACACACTGGTATACACAGTCAGTCACACACTGATACTGCTACACACTGACACTGATACAATGACACACACTAACATACACAGTCAGTCATACACTGATACTGTTACACACTAACACTGATACACTGAAAGATACTGACACACAGTAACATACTGATACTGTTACACACTGACACTTATTCACTGACACACACTGACATACACAGTCAGTCACACACTGATACTGTTACAGTCTGACACTGACATATACTGACATACACAGTTAGTCACACACTGATACTGTTACACACTGACACATACTGACATACACAGTTAGTCACACACTGATACTGTTACTATTACACACTGACACATACTGACATACAGTCAGTCACACACTGTTATTGTTACATACTGACATACACAGTCACTCACACACTGATACTCATACAGTCTGAAACTGACACATACTAACATACACAGTCACATACTGATACTGTTACACACTGACACTGATACACTGACACTGATACACTGACACACACTGACATACACAGTCAGTCACACACTGATACTGTTACAGTCTGACACTGACATATACTGACATACACAGTTAGTCACACACTGATACTGTTACACACTGACACATACTGACATACACAGTTAGTCACACACTGATACTGTTACTATTACACACTTACACATACTGACATACAGTCAGTCACACACTGTTATTGTTACATACTGACATACACAGTCACTCACACACTGATACTCATACAGTCTGACACTGACACATACTAACATACACAGTCACATACTGATACTGTTACACACTGACACTGATACACTGACACACACTGACATACACAGTCCGTCACACATTGATACTGTTACAATGACACTGAAACACTGACACACACAGTTAGTCACAAACTGATACTTTACACACTGACAATGTTTCATGCATATACATATTCACAGAAAGAGAGGTGCTTAACCAGGAGTGAATAACAGCATAGTGATTTTGCACATAAACACCACAAGCAGCCTCTTTTAGCCTAAGTGTGTTTGTCACAGAGAATAAATTTCTTTATGTATATTTGTCTAATCCCACCTAAACAAGACGGTCCAGAAGCAAAATACCAGGAAATCCTCCGCTGTAAAAAACACGGCAACTTCAGACAATTGTTTTGGCCGTCTGTGGGCCAATTCAGTAAGGTTCACCCATATCCCTCTCAGCACATTGGACAGGGAGTCCACGTCTCATTCTCAGAAAAGTCCATGTCTACCTAGGGGAGCCCTTCCTGCTCACAATCTGTGTAGCAGGCTATGGGTATGTACTGTATGCTATATTGGTCCTAGCCATATTATTGGTCCTAGAGTCAATAGTAAAAAAACAGATTCATTTTAGTTTTGAATATTCATATCTTGACTGATATGTTAATCAGCAATATCTATCTATCTATCTATCTGTCTGTCTGTCTGTCTGTCTGTCTATCTATACATGTGCACAGAGTGACATTTTTGGTTCAGCCAAATCTTTCATTCCGAATAGTCAAAATACTTTGAGGCCTATTTATTAAGCCGTCAACTATGTTGCATTCTCCGGCACCAATACGCTTGCCTAACATCGCCTAACATCGCGGCCGCAGACCTGAATACGATCTCCATATTTATAAAAAAAGCCGACAAAAAGCCGCACACCAAGTACGGGGTGATGAGCAGCGGACTATTGTTAACTAACAGTCATCGATCTCACTGATATTCGGCTTTTTACCAACTTTATTTATACCCTGTCACTAAACACCGCCACTATACTAAAATGTTTAGCCCCTATCCCTCCGCTCCCGGACCCCACCGCCACTAAATAAATGTATTTACCCCTATCCCGCCGCTCCCGGACCCCACCACAACTAAATAAATGTATTAACCCCGAAACTCCTGGCCTCCCACATCACTACCACTTACTAAACCTATTAACCCCTAAACCATCAGCCCCCCACATCGCCATTAAACTAAATTAAGCTATTAACCCCTAAAACTAACAACCCGCTAACTTTACATCAAAATTACCTCATCCCTATCTTATAATAAATTAAAACTTACCTGTAGAATTAACATAAACTATATTAAACTATTAATTAACCTACCCTAACTATTATACTAAAATGACATTAAAGTATATTAAACTATTAATTAACCTACCCTAACTATTATACTAAAATGACATTAAAGTATATTAAACTATTAATTAACCTACTCTATTATACTAAAATGACATTAAACTATATTAAACTATTAACCTACCCTAACTTTTAAACTAAAATTACATTAAATTACCAATTAAATTAACTATAATACATATTTAAAAACCTAACCCTACTCAAATTATTTAAATCTACAAAAATTACTAAATTACAAA
Source organism: Bombina bombina (assembly GCF_027579735.1). Taxonomy (NCBI): domain Eukaryota; kingdom Metazoa; phylum Chordata; class Amphibia; order Anura; family Bombinatoridae; genus Bombina; species Bombina bombina. Next base: position 1,133,233,556 of record NC_069503.1, read on the forward strand.
AAGTAAACGCTAAGTTACAAAAAATAAAAAGCACTAAGTTCCAAAAATAAAAAACACTAAGTTACAAAAAAAAACACCACAGTATCAAAAATAAAAAAGAATTACACCTAATCTAAGAGCCCTATCAAAATAAAAAAGCCCCCCCAAAATAAAAAAAAACCTTAGTCTACAATAAACTGCCAAAGGCCCTTAAAACAGCCTTTTGTGGGGCATTGCCCCAAAGAAATCAGTTCTTTTACCTGAAAAAAAAAAAAATACAAACACCGCACCAACAGTAAAACCCACCACCCACACAACCAAACCTCCCAAATAAAATAACTATCTAAAAAAAACTAAGCTCCCCATTGCTCTGAAAAGGGCCTTTGTATGGGCATTGTCCTTAAAAGGGCATTTAGCTATTTTACTGCCCAGACCCTACTCTAAAAATAAAACCTACCCAAAAAAAAACTTAAATACACCTAACACTAACCCCCGACGATCCACTTGCAGTTTTTGAAGAGCGGACATCCATCTTCATCCAAGTGACAGAAGTCCTCATCGAAGCCGGCAGAAGTCTTCATCCAAGCGGGCCGAAGTCCTCATCGAAGCCGGCAGAAATCTTGAACCAGACGGCATCTTCAATCTTCATCCATCCGGCGCTGAGCAGATCCATCTTCAAGACATCCGGTGCGGAGCATCCTCTTCTTCCAATGGTCAACGTAGAATGAAGTCTCCCTTTAAGGTATATCATCCAAGATGGCATCCCTTACATTCCGATTGGCTGATAGAATTCTATCAGCCAATAGGAATTAAAGTTGAAAAAATCCTATTGGCTGTTGCAATCAGCCAATAGGATTGAGCTTTCATCCTATTGGCTGATCCAATCAGCCAATAAGATTGAGCTTGCATTCTATTGGCTGATTGGAATAGCCAATAGAATGTGAGCTCAATCCTATTGGCTGATTGCAACAGCCAATAGGATTTTTTCAACTTTAATTCCTATTGGCTGATAGAATTCTATCAGCCAATCTGAATGTAAGGGACGCCATCTTGGATGACGTACCTTAAAGGGAAACTTTATTCTAAGTTGACCATCAGAAGAAGAGGATGCTCCGCTGCGGATGTCTTGAAGATGGATCTGCTCCGCGCCAGAAGGATGAAGACTTCTGCCATCTTCCATGAGGACTTCTACCGCCTGGATGAGGATGGATGCCCGGTCTTCGAAAACTGGTCGAAAGTGGATCGTCGGTGTTTAGTGTTAGGTTTTTTTAAGGGTTTATTGGGTTGTTTTTATTTTTAGGTTAGGGACTTTGGGCGGTAAAAGAGCTAAATGCCCTTTTTAGGGCAATGCCCATACAAATGCCCTTCTCAAGGCAATGGGGAGCTTAGGGTTTTTTTTTAGATAGGGTTTTTATTTGGGTTTGGTTGGTTAGGTGGTGGGTTTTAATGTTGGGGGGTGTTTGTATTTTAGTTTTTTTACAGGTAAAAGAGTTGATTTCTTTGGGGCAATACCCCGCAAAAGGCCCTTTTAAGGGCTATTGGTAGTTTATTGTAGGCTAGGGTTTCTTTTATTTTGAGGGGGCTTTTTTATTTTGATAGGGCTATTAGATTAAGTGTAGTTCGTTTTTATTTTTGATACTGTGGTTTGTTTGTTTTTGTAACTTAGTGTTTTTTATTTTTTGTAACTTAGCGTTTATTTTATTTTTTTTAATTTTGTAATTTTTAATAGTATATTGAAATAATTTCAGTAGGGTTAGTTCTTTTTTATATGTAATATAGTTAATTTAATTGGTAGTTAATTTAATATGCCCATGATCCTCTTTTTTTAATAGTAGCCATTTAAAGGGACAGTGTAATATAAATTTGTTTTCCTTAATGTATTTCCAGTGACTTGATATACTAACTATAGAGTATAAAATGATTGAGAAATTGCTTCTTGGGGTTTATTTTAGTATATGAAATACTTGGTTTTGTTCTTTGAAACCACATCCCATTAAAATGGATTGAGCTTCCAAGGAAATCAGATCTCCTTATTTTATCACTTTCTATACACACACATTCTTCTTTATATTATTTCTGTCTGTATACTGAAGCCCAATACTTAGAGAGAAAAATTAAACATTATTTTATTACTTATCTCTCCTACCTCACACTGGGACTATTATTTCTTCTGCTAGCGATGCTTACACAGCATTTCCTTAGCCAAAACTTAAGTAAAGAAACTTTCAGTATACCACGGGCGAAAGCAGAAATAAAGATAAAGGAGCTATTTTTAAACATTTTCATGCATGCACCCCAGCAGGTAAAATGGATCATTAGAAACAAATTAAAGGGGGGAAAATTAGGGTACACTGTCCCTTTAAGGATTACTGTAAATGAGCTCCGTTACTGATCAAACAACAACCATGCTGCATGTAGCAAGGTTATAAACCAGTTTTTCTAAACCGTAGACCTTAAGTACCCCCAACTGGCCAGGTTTTCATTATAGCTGAACAGGTGAAGAAATCAGCTGGTCGGTTACCATGGTTACTAGCCTGCTCTCACACATCAGCTGATTATTTCACTTGTGCTCTAGTTCAGCTATCATAAAAACCTGACCTGTTAGTGGTACTTGAGGGCCGCGCTTGAGAAACACTGCTATAAACCATAATCCTGCAGTATCATTGCAGGATTAATAAAAATGCGTGTTTTTTTACTATGTACAATTAAAAAATGTCCTAAAGAGTTATATTCTGATTCTACTATAGCTTTAATCGTGTGTGCGTTGGCTTTGCAGTGGATAAAGAAGCAAATCGAGTGACTTTGTCACGGTTCCTTGTTGAGTCTGGTGTAAGTCCCAGACATCCTATTAGCATATTAATGGTGCCTGATGCAGACTGACAACATTTTAATGCACCCATACTGACTTCGCTCAGATCTCTCTCTTAGTGAATGTGTAGCCCAGCGCTTCCTACATGAGTTCACACAAGTGAAATAATCACCATTCATCAAAGCTGGGATATGTATATACATTATTACTGCTCCTATACACAAATCACTTACTATAAACATATTCATTGTTTTCACTTAAAAGCCACCAGCAGAGGACTCATCCCTTGTAACAGAGTGTAAAGCAACTGGTGATTACTATGTGACATTGATAAATATGTCCCACTTGGAGCCTTTTTGTTTGCTGGACAAGAGATGTTGGAATGAACAAAAAAACTGTCTGTCTACATTATATAGACCACTGGTATCCAAAATAACTGCCACTTGTAGTTAGGTTTTGCGAAAATATCACTAGTCAGCAATAAAAGCTACCAGACTTTCTCTCACACACACCCTCTCTGTTTACATACATACACACACACATATACACACACATAGACACACAAGCACATACACTCATACACACACATATACACACACATAGACACACAAGCACATACACTCATATACACACATATACACACACATAGACACACAAGCACATACACTCATACACACACTCATACACACACACATAGACACACAAGCACATACACTCATACACACACATATACACACACATAGACACACAAGCACATACACTCATACACACACATATACACAAACACAGACACACAAGCACATACACTCATACACACACACACACATAGACACACAAGCACATACACTCATACACACACATATACACACACATAGACACACAAGCACATACACTCATACACACACATATACACAAACATAGACACACAAGCACATACACTCATACACACACATATAAACAAACATAGACACATAAACACATACACTCATATACACACCCACACACACATATACACAAACATAGACACACAAACATACAGTCATACACACACACACACATGCACACACATGCACATATACACAATTATACACAAACATAGACACATAAACACATACACTCATATACATACACACAAGCATAGACACACAAACACATACACTCATACACACACACTAACACACATATACACTCATACACACACATAGACACACACAAACACATACACACACATAGACACACAAACACATACACTTACACACACACACACATACGTACACACATAGACACACAAACACATACACTCATGCACACACATATACACAAATACAAACACACGCATGCACACACACACATACACATACATACACATGCATACAGACATGCACACACACACATACACACAGAGACACACAAATACATACACTCATACACACACACACATATACACAAATAAACACACACATACATAGACAAATGCATACATACACACACATAGACAAATGCATACATACATACATACACACACACATAGACACACAAACACATACACACAAACATATAAAAATACACATACATAGACACACACACATACATATACATATGTGGCATACAAAGAATATATATAACAAACACAATACTAACACAATTAAACTAAAAATAAGCAGTAACTGTATTCAATTTACATATCAGAATTTAAAGGTGTTATATCAGGTCCGCGTGTACAGAAATGAATAGGGACAAATATATTGTAAAACTTTTTAATAAAAATGTGTATTTAAAACAAAATCAGCACTTGTAAAATTGGTATGTAGAATATAAAAGACAAAAAATATATAAAAAAAATATAGTGGATCATCGTTACATTTCTTAAAGGGAAACTAATCCCAATTTTTTTTCTTTCATGAATCAGATACAGCAGCAATTTTTAGCAACTTTCTAATTTACTCCTATTATCAATTGTCCTTCGTTTTCTTGCTATTTTTATTTGAAAATCAAAAATGTAAGCGTATAAGCCGGCCCATTTTTGGTTCAGTACCTGGGTAGTGCTTGCAAATTGGTGGGTAAATGTAGCCACCAATCAGCAAGTACTACCCAGGTTCAGAAGCAAAAATGGGCCGGCTCCTTAGCTTAGATTCCTGCTTTTTCAAATAAAGATAGCAAGAGAACAAAGAAAAATTGATAATAGGAGTAAATTAGAAAGTTTCTTAAAATTGCATGCTCTGTCTGAATCATGAAAGAAAAAATGTGGGTTTAGGATCCCTTTAAGACACAGAAACTGCTATAAAAGATGATAAAACATGCTCACTAAATTAAAAATGTGTTGTGTGTTTTATGTGTTTTAATTATCTATATTGCCAGCTTTCCTGTAATTTCACTTTGAAATTTGTATTCTGCAGGATGCAGAACATGCATCTCACCCTGCAACATGCTATAACAAGAGACATTTGAGTGTAGACACTAATCATCATCTAACTCCCAGCAGTGCATTGCTGCTTTTTAGCTTTTTAACAAAGGTTACAAAGGGAAGAAAGTAAATTTGATAACAGAAGTAAACTGAACATAGTAACATAGTAGATGAGGTTGAAAGAAGACAGAAGTCATCTATCCAGTTCAATCTATAAAGATCCTTCCTGATTTACAATAGAGAAGCTGTTAATTGAACTTAGATTAATACAATTAGATACTATTAGAAATCCAACCAATTTAACATAAACAATCATATCCCTGAATTCTGTTTCTAGCCAAAAATGTATATAAGCTGTTGTTAAATGTATCTAAGGTGTTGGCATTTACTACCTCCTTAGGCAATAAGTTCCAGAATTGTATTGCTTTTACAGTGAAAAATATATTTATGTTGCTGGAGATTAAATCTCCTTTCCTCCAGCCTTAAAATTGTGACCTCTTTTCAACAACAATTTTCTTGGAATAAATAGAGCTTCCACCAACTCTGTATATGGGCCTTGAATATATTTATATAAAGTAATCATGTCACCTCTAAAGTGCCTTTTCTCTAGAGAAAACAGACCCAGTTTGACTAACCTCTCCTCATAGCATAAATTCTCCTTCCCCCTTATTCATTTTGTGGTCTTCTCTGAACTTTTCTAACTCTGCAATGTCTTTTTTGTTGTTGTTTAAATTGGCTCCAGAACTGCACTCCATACTCAAGGTGAGGTCTGGGATTTAAATATAGGCAGATTTATGTTTTTTTCTTTTATATACGTGCTAGTATCTTATTAGCCTTAGAAGTCACTTCCTTGTATTAAAAAGTATCTTAAAATTGCGTGCTCTATCTGAATCATCAATTATTTTTTTTTATAATTTTTATTTGAGGATTGTTACAGGCATACATACATTATAAAACAATAAAACTGGATAAACATGAGATAGATACATCATAGTACCACATATTTCCAATACACATTAAATATTCCAGACAAGAAGGACACAGTATGCAGCAGGTGTGCCTATTTATCATTGTGCCTCCCTGATGACACACAAGGTCACTTTTGGGCCTCAATAGGAAATGTCCACTCTATTGGAGGTCAGCTTCAGTAAAGGAGACCACTTTTGGGCCTCAGTAGGAAATGTCCACTCAATTGGAGGTCAGCTTCAGTAAAGGAGACCACTTTTGGGCCTCAGTAGGAAATGTCCACTCTATTGGAGGTCAGCTTCAGTAAAGGAGACCACTTTTGGGCCTCAGTAGGAAATGTCCCCTCTATTGGAGGTCAGCTTCAGTAAAGGAGACCACTTTTGGGCCTCAGTAGGAAATGTCCACTCTATTGTAGGTCAGCTTCAGTAAAGGAGACCACTTTTGGGCCTCAGTAGGAAATGTCCACTCTATTGGAGGTCAGTTTCAGTAAAGGAGACCACTTTTGGGCCTCAGTAGGAAATGTCCACTCTATTGGAGGTCAGCTTCAGTAAAGGAGACCACTTTTGGGCCTCAGTAGGAAATGTCCACTCTATTGGAGGTCAGTTTCAGTAAAGGAGACCACTTTTGGGCCTCAGTAGGAAATGTCCACTCTATTGGAGGTCAGTTTCAGTAAAGGAGACCACTTTTGGGCCTCAATAGGATATGTCCACTCTATTGGAGGTCAGCTTCAGTAAAGGAGACCACTTTTGGGTCTCATTTGACAAACCTCATTTTTTTAATCTTTAGAATAAGTTGTATACGTTATATCACAAAACCCCCTAAAATATGCAAAAATCAAGCATATCCCGGCTGGAAATTAGTGGCCACTTTTGGACCACAGATGTTGAAAATAAATATGGGGTATATATCAGCAGGGCCCCACTGGGACCCAACACACTTGTACAATTCTATATAAACATTAGTATGGATTATACAGGCCACATTTGGACCTATAGAAATATAATAAAACTATTATATATGATATATTCCTGTCAAATATTATTAGCAAACTGGTAGGATATTGTCCCCACATAACATACAGGAGCCTCTCGTGGACCCCTTATATATTGCCTTTGGTTAAAAGGGGGATTTTAAGGCAAAGTGAGATATAGGGGCCTCTTTAAGAAAGTGCGGGCAGACATGATCCGATATTGAGGTTCATGTCCGCTGCACATCGATAAATGCCGACAGCATACGCTCTCAGCATTTATCATTGCACCAGCAGTTCTTGTGAACTGCTGGTGCAATACCGCCCCCTGCAGATTTGCGGCCAATTGGCCGCTAGCAGGGGATGTCAATCAACCCGATCGTATTGGATTGGGTTGATTTCTGTCGATGTTTGTCCAGCACCTCAGAGCAGGCAAACAGGTTATGGAGCAGCGGTCTTTAGATCGCTGCTTCATAACGTGTTTCTGGCGAGAATAAAGGCTTGCCAGAAACACGGGGTATCAAGCTCCATACGGAACTTGATAAATATGCCCCATAGGGTCACTTTTGTACCCATAATATTCTATAAACCGAATATCTTATAAAATGTGTACAAAACATTTGGTTATCCATTAAACTATGTAAACTATAGAACCGTTAATATTATAATTATGGAAAAAATATCTCCCACACTAATTGAAGTTACTTTGGACTTCAGGACACTGTATGCCACTGTAATAAGAGGGATAATATTTAAATTGTACCTCTAAAACGATAAGACAGTTAATATTATAAAGCTATTATTTATGTTGCTATAGCATAAAGTTAAGCTGAGAAAAATAAAGTCACTCTTGAGCCCATTAGTCACTCTCGTGCTCAGTAAACTATAAAAATAGTTCTGAACTAGGTCTATAAAATCAAACTGATTAGCAAGAAACTACTGCAGTGCTTTGCATAAATATCTGTTACGCTGCGTCGCTCTAGCCATTGCTAGGTGCGCGGTGTCTCCTTCCTGCTCGTTGTCAGGGGCAGTGTCGGCTCTGGCGTCTCCTTCCTGCTCGTTGCCAGGGGCAGCGTTGGCTCAGAATGCGTGCGGAACTGACGTCATCGCCGCCCGCTCCTGATGCTGCTGGGAGCTCACTGGCGTGTATCCTGCGCCTATTTAAATCCTGCGCTAACGATCTGTCACTGCCCAAGTATAGGTGTTACTCTGTGTGCTCCTGGGTGTGATTGATCGTTCTATACCTAAATACCATTGTTGCTGAACCTGCCTGTTTACTGACTACTCTACCTGCCTTAACCCTTAAACTGCAGGACTGATCTTTGTTGCTGAACCTGCCTGTTGCTGACTACTCTGCCTGTTTAACCCCTGAATTACTGGATTAATTTACTACTGCTGAACTCTGCCTGTCTGACTACTCTGCCTGTTTAACCCCTAAATTGCTGGACTGATCTACTGCTGCTGATCCCTGCCTGTCTGACTACAATACTCATTAACCCCTGTTGTTCTGGATTGCCTCTTTGTTGCCAAACCCTGCCTGCCTGACCATTCTAGTGGTGTGCCCTTGGACTGCTTTACTGTTGCCGAACCCTGCCTGCCTGACCATTCTGGTGCTGTGCCCTTGGACTGCTTTACTGTTGCCGAACCCTGCCTGCCTGACCATTCTAGTGGTGTGTCCTTGGACTGCTCTGCCGTTGCCGCTGGGGACTGTCCTGCCTGTGGTGAGTGCCGCTCTCCTCACCTTACTAACTTTCTCTGCTCTGGGATATTCCCTATCATTCCGGCTTGACGCCAGGATAACAAGACTACTGGCCGAGTTCGGTCTGATAGAGGAGTATCCCACAAGCATTACAATATCTCAGTTTAACATACACAATATCACATAGATACAATAGAAGATATATACTTACACTCTGGTAGCAAAGCTAGTACTAGTACCCAAGTAGACCACATAGTGCTTCCTCAAATTGCTTATAATAACATAGTATTGGAACTCTAATGAGAGCAGAATAAACAAGCATACAGGACATGGGTAGCACTGTTAAAGCTCTTTAAGGACTGTGTTGTGGAACAGTTATATAGTGATTGTATCTCCATAATAGGGGATTAAATGGTAGGGCCACTATGTGTATATAGTGAAGTCCTACTTAAAAAGAGAGAGCTCTTTCCTATTACAGAATAATAGATGAGAGAACCTAAATGGAATTTTCCATATTCAAATACAGACTGCAAATACGTGTAGACTTTAAGACCTTCAAAACATACCACATTATATAAAGCAAAAGGTTGAAACTATTATATGTAATACTATAGTAAAAGAACTGAGTCAAGATAAATAGGGTTCTCTTGGACCTAGGGTAATATTTTTAAACTAGTTTGACACAGTTAGAGTAAATAACACACAATCTGGCCTCTAAATACAGTTGAGTGCTACTATATCCATAATGCAGTAGCAAATAGCAACCGAAAATCTTTGTATTAGCTGTTGGACCATATTAGATTGGGTTACTGCTAGAGTGGAATTTAGGGAGATAAGCGCTTATAGGCCCACTTCTTAAACATTATGGCACAAACTAAACCTATAACCGTATTCTGAGGGCATGAAAATGGCACAGTAACATAGCAATTTGCAGACATCCCGCCAGAATAAGCAACCATAAAACATAATATAAGGCATAGAGAGTTATAAGTTAAACTACTAAACAGCTGCGTATCACTCCAGAAAACTGGGAGCTTGCAACCCACATTCCAAATATAGCTGTATGTGCCGTTAAACAGTTTATCAGGCACAAAGGTCATCATTCATATGCAGGAAAGTCGGGAATGAAATGGAAGTGTAGCCCCTCAAACTAACACTATAAAAAGCACACAATGTTACCCAATGCCAGTCTGGGCATCCATGTTGGCAAAAATTCCGGGGCAATGGGCATATACAGTAGACACAGTCTTCAAGTAGATCAGAATGCCAGCCCTGCATAACCAGCCAAAAGGGAACCCCTCCAGAGGGAAATCTGCACAACATACAGCAAGCATTGAACCTGACGTTCCTCTGGAGGACCACAAAGCAGCAATTCAGTTCCGTCGCCATTCAGAAAGAAGTAACTCAACACTGTCAGTCCAAGCTGGTCCACAGGAGCTGTAGATGGATCCGGGCAATTGTAGAACCCCACCAGGTACACAGATGCCTTTCCAATCTGACCACATAGCTCAGCATTCATTTACCCCACTGGCTTCACTGCAGCATCCCATTCCCTCTTCAGAGAGCCGGTCGCATCTTCCCAGACAGTGATCAAGGTAGGAGGCAGGGATCTCTCACAGGAACTTGGCTGCACGTGAGCATGCTCTCTCCTGGTGGGGAGCCGGGTCACACTGGTTTGTATAGCACTGATCAGGCAGACATACTCCGCATTTGTCACTTTCTGAAATTCAGATACTTCCACTCCAGAGCGGGTGCTCTCCATACGCGACAGGAAGTGGTCAAGTCTGTTACACATTATGCACTCGAAATCGCTCATCAGGTTTTGCATAACCACATACTGTACATGTTCAAAAATGCAGGTAATATTACAGTAGAATGTCACAAATCACTATCAAGTTCACAGAAATCTTCAATCTGTTCAACCCGACGAACCAGGGGGGTGAGTGTTGAATCCGTAGTAGGCCGCCACTTAGGAACTCAACGGTCCAGACCAGTCCACAAGAGTCAGTATATCACAAAATATATAAATAGTCCTGGTCAGTACACATTCACATGTTTGATTATAGCGTTTCTATATGCGGGTGAAACAGGATTCAAATGATAATTGATGGATTACTAAATAATGTTTAATAAAAAGAAGGACAGAAAAAGTAAAGCATATTGGGCACACTTGTTGGGGGTCAAAACCAATACTGTGGGTAGTGTAGTGTGTCGTGTATTTATTAAAACTTAACTTTTATATCAATTATAGTAAAAAAAAAAAAAGAGTGGAATTTTCCACCAGTGAGAATAAAACAACAAACAAATGAGTAAAAATGTGTCCGAGTAATACTCGGTACGCAAGAGCTCCTCTCTAGTGTGATACAGTGATCAGTCTGTATCACAGTGTCCTGTGGATAGCTTAAACAATAAGTGTGAGTATCTTCAACTATACGCTAGAACATATAGTGTGAGTACCAATATCATCAGTGATGTTAATAAATATATCACTTTATTCTTATCCATTCGAAACTTCCTTACCACACATTGACATTCTATATGATTATTGGAAAGTTATACTGGTCAGAACCACTTATGGGTTTATATGTGGATGCAATATGATTACAGCACAATTGATATATAGATGTATATGTTCAAGGTATTTATACTGTTAGTTGGAAAGGATATATTTGTATGATATTTATCTTATGCTATTCCACTTAGAGTCTCCCCCAATAAACCAAATTTTCAATTGATTATATTATAGGGTATTCACCCAAATTAAGATATATGGGTTAATATAAGGGAGTATATGACTCTGATTATATTGATTCCACAATAATACTGAGCTTATGAAAGCTTGTAAGAAGCGATTAGCCTACATTTATCTGCTCCACTATCATGAGACTAAACATAGTCTAAGTCAATAAAGTGTTTTTTGCTAAATATCGCTCAGTCAAGCAAGCACTAGTAGAATTATTAACGGAATAGCTTCCAGAATTAAGTGATACCACAAGAATTTAACTATAACAATAGCCTAAATTTGAGCATATTGCTCCAACAGGGTCAGGCTGAAAGCAGCCTAAGTCAGTAACATTATAGGCTAATAATTGTTAAATTAAATAAGCAATAGTTTTAAATTTTAAGGTTTTAAAGTTAAGGATAAGGTGCCTAAAAGAGGCCAACAATTAAAGCTAAAACAACCGGACTGTTGGAGAGGAGCAGTGCGAACGCCTGACGCGCGTTTCGCAACTGCTTTTTCCTTAACTTTAAAACCTTAAAATTTAAAACTATTGCTTATTTAATTTAACAATTGAGTTTTACACTACAAAGCTGTAGCATAAAACTCATAAATAAAGTGTTACAAAGTACACTAACACCCATAAACTACCTATTAACCGCTAAAACGAGGCCCTCCCAAATCGCAAACACTAAAATAAACATATTAACCCCTAAACCGCCGCACTCCTGCATCGCAAACATTAGTTAAATATTATTAACCCCTAATCTGCTGTCCCTAACATCACCGCCACCTATCTACATTTATTAACCCCTAATCTGCCACCCCCAACGTCGCCGCCACTATAATAAAGTTATTAACCCCTAACCCTAAGTCTAACCCTAACCCCCCCAACTTAAATATAATTAAAATAAATCTAAATAAAACTTATTATTAATAACTAAATAATTCCTATTTAAAACTAAATACTTACCTATAAAATAAACCCTAAGCTAGCTACAATATAACTAATAGTTACATTGTGGCTAGCTTAGGTTTTATTTTTATTTCACAGGAAAGTTTGTATTTATTTTAACTAGGTAGAATAGTTACTAAATAGTTTTTAACTATTTATTAACTACCTAGCTAAAATAAATACAAATTTACCTGTAGAATAAAACCTAACCTGCCTTACAATAAAACCTAACCTAACCCTACAATTAAATAAATTCCCTAAATTAAATACAATTAACTAAATTCAATACAATTAGCTAAATTACAAAAAAAATTACATGGAGGACCACTTCTGCCGGCTTCGTTGAGGACTTCTTGCCGCTTAAATGAAGACTTCTCCCGGCTTTGTTGAGGATGGATGTCGGTTCTTCAAAACTGTAAGTGGATCTTCATGGGTTAGTGTTAGTATTTTTTAAGGGTGTTTTTGGGTGGGTTTTATTTTTAGGTTAGGGCTTTAGGCTGCAATAGAGCTAAATGCTAAAAGCTAAACATCCCATCACACACGGAGACAAAGTATACTAACTACTAAACATTATGATTATGAATATCCCATCCAATCTAAATATATTTGTTTAGTCTAAAAGTGATAAAAGTTTATGAATAACAATCACTTAACATTTATAAACTGTTTTATCAAATAGTTGGATACCCGGAAGTGAATTAATGTTACACTTCCAGTTTTCGGCTTTAAAAGGCTACCAGTTAAACCTAACAATCAGTCTTGAAAAAGGCCTATCACGGGCCCAAACGTGTTGACCGATTGGTAAGCCTTATTTCACTATTTCTTCAATTGTAGTACGTTATTGCGCTATGTATGTTTTCATTTTTTAGGTTGAGGACGTTCCTTTCACCAGCAACCGTTTTCTAGCACTCGGATTGATCAGCTAACCCATATTTACAGCACTTTTGCCAGATCCCACCAATTTGCAAGTTGCAAGTTTCCTGTACATCACGATTTTCAAAAATTTGAATTTTAATTTTTCACATCTTTTCCCACACTGAGTTATTTTTTGTAACTGACTGCTATCCATTCAACTACTACCTCAATTTAGACACCGTTGTCTAGAATGCACATTTTGTATTGCCATTGTCATTTGATTTTTACCATTGTTTTAACATTTGAAGTTTTATATATTTTCATTTCCGTACGGACTCTGTATCACTGTATGATTTTATTCTTGAATTTTAGTTTGAATTCTAGCATGGATCCATGATTTTTAACTTTGTTGATTTTTAACTTTGTTGTATTAAAGTAGTAACTTTTTACATTGTGTGTTAAAGTAACATTTTTTCCTGTGGATCAAGTAATATTTTTCCACTCTTCATCCTATTCATATCATATCCCTTGCCTCCTCCGGTAGGCGCCTGGGGGATCTATTTATTTAAACCTTCTACTGTTTCTCTGGTGGCTGCTAGGTACCACCATCCCCAGGCCTATAAGGGTTTTAGTTGGCGCGGGTCCATACACATCTCTCCAATAGAGCTAAATGCCCTTTTAAGGGCAATGCCCATCCAAATGCCCTTTTCAGGGCAATGGGGAGATTAGGTTTTTTAGTTAGGATTTTATTTGGGGGGTTGGTTGTGTGGGTGGTGGGTTTTACTGTTGGGGGAGGTTGTTTGTATTTTTTTTACAGGTAAAAGAGCTGATTTCTTTGGGGCAGTGCCCCGCAAAGGCCCTTTTAAGGGCTATTGGTAGTTTAGTTTAGGCTACAACATATCTGTCTGTCCGTCTATCTATCTATCTGTGTCTGTCTGTCTGTCTGTTCTGTCTGTCTGTCTGTTCTGTCTGTCTGTCTATCTAGTCATGTACTAAAATAATAGAACTGGAAAAAGCCTCTCCCTTTCCCTGTTGTACCCTACTAATATAAAAAGCCATCTGATAGCCAGCACTACTGAATGATTTGTTTGTAAGTGTAGCTCTATATGAGGTGCAATGTGACAGTATCGTTTTAGGACAGAATGAACTCCAACAGCAGTTCTGTGCGTACAGCAGGTTGTGAGGGGGGACAGTTGTTTTTTGTTTCCTGTCTATGTAACACGGCACATGGGACATGAAGCAACATGACCCTGAAGGAATGAGAATGTCGTTTGGAAAGAATTCTATATCATTGGTTCGTAGCAAATGTATTTAACATTGCACTTGATGGGTCTTTTAACACTTACATGCACAAAGCTAATTAGCCAGGAATTCTGGGAAGTCGCTAAATGCTTTACAGACTTATTTGTCTTTGTCCCTTAGGTTATTTAATTACCGGCAGTTTATATTTTGTGTGATTACTGCAATAGGACCAACAATGATCCAGTGAGTCCGTGTTGCACCCTTCACATTATTTAAAGGGCCATAATAAGAGTAAATTAAATGCTCTAATTTGTTAGCGCAGGTACTATTGAGACTATGGGCCCTACACTACTATAGGATAGGTTACAAGCGGAGCGGTAATTAGCGCGTTCATTTGAGCACTATTACCACTGAAAGTAAACTTTTTACTCGCACGGGATAGCGTGCGTATTACAAATTGAATGTAAAATATTAACACCTGCGTGAAACCTGATGTGCGCTAACCAATGGACTTCGGATATCACAACCACCTTGACTTCTCCTCATAGACTTCAGTAGAGCTGCAAAATAGTAGAGCTCTTGCGCTAACCCCACCACTCTTAACCAAGTGTGGTATGGCCGACATGAGTTATTAATATTTTACATTCCAATGTTATATACCGGAATATCTACTTAAAAATACTTAGATTTTCCCCTATGTGAAGAACATTGGAATGTAAATTGGAATGTTAAACACACAGTAGTGTGGGATCAATAGTCTTAAAATTACAGGCTCGTACGAATTAGAGCACATATTTTTCTACTATTGTGGCCCTTTAAGAAGACATTAAAATATTTTTTTTTTATATGTGCACATGGTTTGTTTTTGCAATTAAATGGACATGCCAGCCAAAACTGAAATGCACTTCAATATATTTCAGTTTTGAATAGATGCACTTTTGCAATACTATATACAGTACTAAATAGAGATGTGCACAGGGGAATTTTTTTGTCTCGTCTGACATTTTCTTTTCATTAAAATTTTCGTTTTAGTTCATGTGTGTTCTAGTTTTTAGACAAATTTCATTTGAAATTTTCATTTGGAGACTAAAATATTTGTTATATATATTAGCTTTAATTTTGTCATTCTATGTATTTCTTAAACGTAATTTTTTTTTTATTTTGGGTGGGCTTTTTTTTATTTTGATAGGGCTATTAGATTAGGTGTAATTAGTTTAAATATCTTGTCATTTGTTTTTTATTTTCTGTAAGTTAGTGTTTGTTTTTTTAATTTAGCTAATTGTATTGAATTTAGTTAATTGTATTTAGGGAATTTATTTAATTGTAGTGTAGTGTTAGGTGTTAGTGTACCTTAGGTTAGGTTTTATTTTACAGGTAAATTTGTATTTAGTTTAGCTAGGTAGTTAGTAAATAGTTAAAGACTATTTAGTAACTATTCTACCTAGTTAAAATAAATACAAACTTGCCTGTAAAATAAAAATAAACCCTAAGTTAGATACAATGTAACTATTAGTTATATTGTAGCAAGCTTAGGGTTAATTTTACAGGTACGTATTTTGTTTTAAATAGGAATTATTTAGTTACTAATAGTAAGTTTTATTTAGATTTATTTTAATTATATTTAAGTTAGGGGGGTTAGGGTTAGGGTTAGACTTAGAGTTAGGGGTTAATAACTTTAGTATAGTGGCGGCAATGTTGGGGGAGGCAGATTAGGGGTTAATAAATGTAGGTAGGTGGCAGCGATGTTAGGGACAGCAGATTAGGGGTTAATAATATTTAACTAGTGTTTGTGATGCTGGAGTACGGCGGTTTAGGGGTTAATATGTTATATAGTGGCAGCGATGCCTGGAGCGGCAGATTAAGGGTTAATAAATACAGGTAGTGCAGAATTATTAGGCAAGTTGTATTTTTGAGGATTCATTTTATTATTGAACAACAACCATGTTCTCAATGAACCCAAAAAACTCATTAATATCAAAGCTGAATAGTTTTGGAAGTAGTTTTTAGTTTGTTTTTAGTTTTAGCTATTTTAGGGGGATATCTGTGTGTGCAGGTGAGTATTACTGTGCATAATTATTAGGCAACTTAACAAAAAACAAATATATACCCATTTCAATTATTTATTTTTACCAGTGAAACCAATATAACATCTCAACATTCACAAATATACATTTCTGACATTCAAAAACAAAACAAAAACAAATCAGTGACCAATATAGCCACCTTTCTTTGCAAGGACACTCAAAAGCCTGCCATCCATGGATTCTGTCAGTGTTTTGATCTGTTCACCATCAACATTGCGTGCAGCAGCAACCACAGCCTCCCAGACACTGTTCAGAGAGGTGTACTGTTTTCCCTCCTTGTAAATCTCACATTTGATGATGGACCACAGGTTCTCAATGGGGTTCAGATCAGGTGAACAAGGAGGCCATGTCATTAGATTTTCTTCTTTTATACCCTTTCTTGCCAACCACGCTGTGGAGTACTTGGACGCGTGTGATGGAGCATTGTCCTGCGTGAAAATCATGTTTTTCTTGAAGGATGCAGACTTCTTCCTGTACCACTGCTTGAAGAAGGTGTCTTCCAGAAACTGGCAGTAGGACTGGGAGTTGAGCTTGACTCCATCCTCAACCCGAAAAGGCCCCACAAGCTCATCTTTGATGATACCAGCCCAAACCAGTACTCCACCTCCACCTTGCTGGCGTCTGAGTCGGACTGGAGCTCTCTGCCCTTTACCAATCCAGCAACGGGCCCATCCATCTGGCCCATCAAGACTCACTCTCATTTCATCAGTCCATAAAACCTTAGAAAAATCAGTCTTGAGATATTTCTTGGCCCAGTCTTGACGTTTCAGCTTGTGTGTCTTGTTCAGTGGTGGTCGTCTTTCAGCCTTTCTTACCTTGGCCATGTCTCTGAGTATTGCACACCTTGTGCTTTTGGGCACTCCAGTGATGTTGCAGCTCTGAAATATGGCCAAACTGGTGGCAAGTGGCATCTTGGCAACTGCACGCTTGACTTTTCTCAGTTCATGGGCAGTTATTTTGCGCCTTGGTTTTTCCACACGCTTCTTGCGACCCTGTTGACTATTTTGAATGAAACGCTTGATTGTTCGATGATCACGCTTCAGAAGCTTTGCAATTTTAAGAGTGCTGCATCCCTCTGCAAGATATCTCACTATTTTTTACTTTTCTGAGCCTGTCAAGTCCTTCTTTTGACCCATTTTGCCAAAGGAAAGGAAGTTGCCTAATAATTATGCACACCTGATATAGGGGGTTTGATGTCATTAGACCACACCCCTTCTCATTACAGAGATGCACATCACCTAATATGCTTAATTGGTAGCAGGCTTTCGAGCCTATACAGCTTGGAGTAAGACAACATGCATAAAGAGGATGATGTGGTCAAAATACTCATTTGCCTAATAATTCTGCACACAGTGTATAATGTAGGTGTCGGTGATGTCGGGGATGGCACAATAGGGGTTAATAAGTGTAAGATTAGGGGTGTTTAGACTTGGGGTTCATGTTAGAGTGTTAGGTTTAAACATAAATTTTCTTTCCCGATAGGAATCAATGGGGCTGCGTTACGGAGCTAAATGCTGCTTTATTGCAGGTGTTAGGCTTTTTTTCAGCCGGCTCTCCCCATTGATGTCTATGGGGAAATCGTGCACGAGCACGTTACACCAGCTCACCGCTGACTTAAGCAGCACTGGTATTGAAGTGCGGTATGGAGCTCAATTTTGCTCTACGCTCACTTCTTGCCTTTTAACGCTGGATTTCTGAAAACCTGTAATACCAGTGCTGTAGGTAAGTGAGCGGTGAGAATAACGTGCAAGTTAGTAACGCAAAACTCGTAATCTAGCCGAATATTAAACTCCCTTCAATAATTATAAACTTTTGTTCACAATTATCACAAACAGCGCAAAAGTGTAATGCTCGTGGGATATTCCACTATCAGACCAAACTTGGCCAGTAGTCTTCTTATCCTGGCATCAAGCTGGAATGATAGGGAATATCCCAGAGCAGAGAAAGTTTGCACTATGCAGGGTAGACTTTGGTGGCAGCAGGTAGGAATCAGCAGTTAGGCAATTCAAGGGTAAACCACTTGAAGGACTGGAAACAGACAGGATAGTCTTTGACGGCAACAGGCAGGGAATCAGCAGTTAGGCAGTTCAATGGTAAGCCACTTTAAGAACTGGAAACAGACAGGATAGTCTCTGACGGCAATAGGTAGGGAATCCAGTGGTAAGGCAGTTCAAGGGTAAATCAATAGAATGGTCAGGCAGGCAGAGTTTGTCAACAGAATGGCAATCCAATATTTTAGGTTTAAGGCAAGCAGAGAAGTCAAAACAGGCAGAGTTCATCAACAGTAAAGCAGTCCAGCGATTCAGGGGGTTAAGGCAATCAGAGTAGTCAAAACAGGCAGAGTTCCCCAACAGTTAAGCACATCCAGCAATGCAGAGTTTAAGGCAAGCAGCATAGTCAAAAAAGCAGAGTTCATCAACAGTTAAGCAGTCCAGCAATTCAGGGGTTAAGGCAAGCAGAGTAGTCAAAACAGGCAGAGTTCATCAACAGTAAAGCAGTCCAGCAATTTAGCATACAGATATAAAGCACCCAGGAGCACAAGAAGTAACACCTATACTTGGGCACAGGTGAGAGAGACTGAGGCCTTTACATAGGGAAGACAGGGCGGGCAGTGATGATGTCATCACAGTGCTGCAGTTACACTTCCATATCCCTAGCAACAGGAGGAGTGCCTGTGTCCATGGCAATGGCCACAGCAGAGTAGAGGAGCAGCGTGACAAAAAGTTCTTATTGCCAAGAATTGGAAGTCAGCCACTGCCCCTAACCTGACCATGTAGAAACACAAAGTCACAGAACTAAAAGAACTAGAAGAATATAAATCCTACAGATCAGACACAAGGGACTCCTTTTTTCGAATCACAAGCCCTCTGGGAACAATTATGCGAAACACAGCACTGAGACTAGAAACATATAGGATAATCCCTCACCTAATAAGATTAACGTTATAATGCTCAGAAAGAATGACACATTCCCAACAGACAGGTCACTCAATTACACAGGCACGCTAACTAAATAAAACGAGACATTTTAAATGTATAAGTTTAAATGTTAAAATTTATTTTGAAACCACAGAACTAAGATTCTTTATTTTATAGAATGAATGTTATGAACATTACTGTATTGTTCATTTGTATTTTTTTGTCGAGAAATGTAATATGAAAACAAAAATCTTAATAAAAAGAAGTTGGAAAAAAAAATGTCCCCTTTCTGTCTTGTGAACCATTATAGGGCCAGGTTGCAAGTGGTGCACTATTTAGCACTTTCGCTGGAGCGCAAACACCTGCAGAAGTAAACTTTTAACATGTGTGAGTTAGCACACATACTACAAGTTAAAAGTAAATGGTTTGCGTGAGAAGGACTACAAAGGGTTTTAACATAGAGATACATACATATAAATGTCTAAATACCTGTATGTATATATATATATATATATATATATATATATGTATGTGTGTGTGTATATATATATATATATATATACAGTATACAGTGGTGCAAAAAAGTATTTAGTCAGCCACCAATTGTGCAAGTTCTCCCACTTGAGAAGATGAGAGAGGCCTGTAATTTTCATCATAGGTATACCTCAACTATGAGAGACAAAATGTGGAAACAAATCCAGACAATCACATTGTCTGATTTGGAAAGAATTTATTTGCAGATTATGGTGGAAAATAAGTATTTGGCCACCTACAAACAAACAAGATTTCTGGCTCTCACAGAGCTGTATCTTCTTCTTTAAGAGGCTCCTCTGTCCTTCACTCATTACCTGTATTAATGGCACCTGTTTGAACTTGTTATCAGTATAAAAGACACCTGTCCACAACCTCAAACAGTCACACTCCAAACTCCACAATGGTGAAGACCAAAGAGCTGTCGAAGGACACCGGAAACCAAATTGTAGACCTGCACCAGGCTGGGAAGACTGAATCTGCAATAGGCAAGCAGCTTGGTGTGAAGAAATCAATTGTGGGAGCAATAATTAGAAAATGGAAGACATACAAGACCACTGATAATCTCGTTCGATCTGGGGCTCCACTCAAGCTCTCACCCCGTGGGGTCAAAATGATCACAAGAACGGTGAGCAAACATCCCAGAACCACATGGGGGGACCTAGTGAATGACCTGCAGAGAGCTGGGACCAACGTAACAAAGGCTACCATCAGTAACACACTACGCCGCCAGGGACTCAGATCCTGCAGTGCCAGACGTGTCCCCCTGCTTAAGCCAGTACATGTCCGGGCCCGTCTGAGGTATGCTAGAGAGCATTTGGATGATCCAGAAGCGGATTGGGAGAATGACATATGGTCAGATGAAACTAAAGTAGAACTGTTTGGTAGGAACACAACTCGTCGTGTTTGGAGGAGAGAGAATGCTGAGTTGCAACCATAGAACACCATACCTACTGTGAAGCATGGGGGTGGCAACATCATGCTTTGGGGCTGTTTCTCTGCAAAGGGAACAGGACGATTGATCCGTGTACATGAAAGAATGAATGGGGTCATGTGAGATTTTGAGTGCAAACCTCCTTCCATCAGCAAGGGCATTGAAGATGAAATGTGGCTGGGTCTTTCAGCATAACAATGATCCCAAACACACTGCCCGGGCAACAAAGGAGTGGCTTCGTAAGAAGCATTTCAAGGTCCTGGATGGCCTAGCCAGTCTCCGGATCTCAACCCCATAGAAAACCTTTGGAGGGAGTTGAAAGTCTGTGTTGCCCAGCGACAGCCCCAAAACATCCCTGTTCTAGAGGAGATCTGCATGCAGGAATGGGCCAACATACCAGCAACAGTGTGTGACAACCTTGTGAAGACTTACAGAAAACGTTTGACCTCTGTCATTGCCAACAAAGGATATATAACAAAGTATTGAGATGAACATTTGATATTGACCAAATACTTATTTTTCACCATAATATGCAAATACATTATTTCCAAATCAGACAATGTGATTGTCTGGATTTGTTTCCACATTTTGTCTCTCATAGTTGAGGTATACCTATGATGAAAATTACAGGCCTCTCTCATCTTCTTAAGTGGGAGAACTTGCATAATTGGTGGCTGACTATATACTTTTTTGCCCCACTGTATATATATATATATATATATATATATATATACACACATATGTCTAAATACCTGTATGTATGTATATGTATATATGTGTGTGTGTACATTTATTTATATATATATATATATATATATATATATATATATATATATATATACAGAGAGAAGTGCACTCACAGGAACGAACAACTGGCTCAATACCATTGTTAGCCTGTTCTATGGTGATTTACCACCTGGGTGCAGCTTTTTAGCCTAGTAATGCTTTTCACAGAGAAGAAATTTCCTGTAGTATATCAGTCTGATCCCGCCTATTATGGTCAGTCCAGCGCCGAAATACCAGGCAATTCCTCTCTGAACAAGCAACACAGCAACCCCAGACGATCGTTTCAGCCTTCATTGGGCCTCGTCAATGAGGTGTAGCTATATTCCTCTAAGCACAATGAGCAAGGAGTCCACGTCTGGTTGCTCCTTTTTCCCATAGGGAGACTAAATACATACAGAGAGAAGTGCACTCACAGGAACGAACAACTGGCTCAATACCATTGTTAGCCTGTTCTATGGCGATTTACCACCTGGCTGCAGCTTTTTAGCCCAGTAATGATTTTCACAGAGAAGAAATTTCCTGTAGTATATCAGTCTGTTCCCGCCTATTACGGTCAGTCCAGCACCAAAATACCAGGCAATTCCTCTCTGAACAAGGAACACAGCAACCCCAGACGATCGTTTCGGCCTTCATTGGGCCTCGTCAGTGAGGTGTAGCTATATTCCTCTAAGGCTCTAAGCACACTGAGCAAGGAGTCCACGTCTGGTTGCCCCTTTTTCCCATAGGCAGACTAAATACATACAGAGAGAAGTGCACTCACAGGAACGAACAACTGGCTCAATACCATTGTTAGCCTGTTCTATGGCTATTTACCACCTGGGTGCAGCTTTTTAGCCCAGTAATGCTTTTCACAGAGAAGAAATTTCAGAGTAGAGGAGCAGCGTGACAAAAAATTTCAGAGTAGAGGAGCAGCGTGACAAAAAGTTCTTATTGCCAAGAATTGGAAGTCAGCCACTGCCCCTAACCTGACCATGTAGAAACACAAAGTCACAGAACTAAAAGAACTAGAAGAATATAAAACCTACAGATCAGACACAAGGGACTCCTTTTTTCGAATCACAAGCCCTCTGGGAACAATTATGCGAAACACAGCACTGAGACTAGAAACATATAGGATAATCCCTCACCTAATAAGATTAACGTTATAATGCTCAGAAAGAATGACACATTCCCAACAGACAGGTCACTCAATTACACAGGCACGCTAACTAAATAAAACGAGACATTTTAAATGTATAAGTTTAAATGTTAAAATTTATTTTGAAACCACAGAACTAAGATTCTTTATTTTATAGAATGAATGTTATGAACATTACTGTATTGTTCATTTGTATTTTTTTGTCGAGAAATGTAATATGAAAACAAAAATCTTAATAAAAAGAAGTTGGAAAAAAAAATGTCCCCTTTCTGTCTTGTGAACCATTATAGGGCCAGGTTGCAAGTGGTGCACTATTTAGCACTTTCGCTGGAGCGCAAACACCTGCAGAAGTAAACTTTTAACATGTGTGAGTTAGCACACATACTACAAGTTAAAAGTAAATGGTTTGCGTGAGAAGGACTACAAAGGGTTTTAACATAGAGATACATACATATAAATGTCTAAATACCTGTATGTATATATATATATATATATATATATATATATATATGTATGTGTGTGTGTATATATATATATATATATATATATATATATATATACAGTATACAGTGGTGCAAAAAAGTATTTAGTCAGCCACCAATTGTGCAAGTTCTCCCACTTGAGAAGATGAGAGAGGCCTGTAATTTTCATCATAGGTATACCTCAACTATGAGAGACAAAATGTGGAAACAAATCCAGACAATCACAGTGTCTGATTTGGAAAGAATTTATTTGCAGATTATGGTGGAAAATAAGTATTTGGCCACCTACAAACAAACAAGATTTCTGGCTCTCACAGAGCTGTATCTTCTTCTTTAAGAGGCTCCTCTGTCCTTCACTCATTACCTGTATTAATGGCACCTGTTTGAACTTGTTATCAGTATAAAAGACACCTGTCCACAACCTCAAACAGTCACACTCCAAACTCCACAATGGTGAAGACCAAAGAGCTGTCGAAGGACACCGGAAACCAAATTGTAGACCTGCACCAGGCTGGGAAGACTGAATCTGCAATAGGCAAGCAGCTTGGTGTGAAGAAATCAATTGTGGGAGCAATAATTAGAAAATGGAAGACATACAAGACCACTGATAATCTCGTTCGATCTGGGGCTCCACTCAAGCTCTCACCCCGTGGGGTCAAAATGATCACAAGAACGGTGAGCAAACATCCCAGAACCACATGGGGGGACCTAGTGAATGACCTGCAGAGAGCTGGGACCAACGTAACAAAGGCTACCATCAGTAACACACTACGCCGCCAGGGACTCAGATCCTGCAGTGCCAGACGTGTCCCCCTGCTTAAGCCAGTACATGTCCGGGCCCGTCTGAGGTATGCTAGAGAGCATTTGGATGATCCAGAAGCGGATTGGGAGAATGACATATGGTCAGATGAAACTAAAGTAGAACTGTTTGGTAGGAACACAACTCGTCGTGTTTGGAGGAGAGAGAATGCTGAGTTGCAACCATAGAACACCATACCTGCTGTGAAGCATGGGGGTGGCAACATCATGCTTTGGGGCTGTTTCTCTGCAAAGGGAACAGGACGATTGATCCGTGTACATGAAAGAATGAATGGGGTCATGTGAGATTTTGAGTGCAAACCTCCTTCCATCAGCAAGGGCATTGAAGATGAAATGTGGCTGGGTCTTTCAGCATAACAATGATCCCAAACACACTGCCCGGGCAACAAAGGAGTGGCTTCGTAAGAAGCATTTCAAGGTCCTGGATGGCCTAGCCAGTCTCCGGATCTCAACCCCATAGAAAACCTTTGGAGGGAGTTGAAAGTCTGTGTTGCCCAGCGACAGCCCCAAAACATCCCTGTTCTAGAGGAGATCTGCATGCAGGAATGGGCCAACATACCAGCAACAGTGTGTGACAACCTTGTGAAGACTTACAGAAAACGTTTGACCTCTGTCATTGCCAACAAAGGATATATAACAAAGTATTGAGATGAACGTTTGATATTGACCAAATACTTATTTTTCAACGTAATATGCAAATACATTATTTCCAAATCAGACAATGTGATTGTCTGGATTTGTTTCCACATTTTGTCTCTCATAGTTGAGGTATACCTATGATGAAAATTACAGGCCTCTCTCATCTTCTTAAGTGGGAGAACTTGCATAATTGGTGGCTGACTATATACTTTTTTGCCCCACTGTATATATATATATATATATATATATATATATATATATACACACATATGTCTAAATACCTGTATGTATGTATATGTATATATGTGTGTGTGTACATTTATTTTTATATATATATATATATATATATATATATATATATATATATACAGAGAGAAGTGCACTCACAGGAACGAACAACTGGCTCAATACCATTGTTAGCCTGTTCTATGGCGATTTACCACCTGGGTGCAGCTTTTTAGCCTAGTAATGCTTTTCACAGAGAAGAAATTTCCTGTAGTATATCAGTCTGATCCCGCCTATTATGGTCAGTCCAGCGCCGAAATACCAGGCAATTCCTCTCTGAACAAGGAACACAGCAACCCCAGACGATCGTTTCAGCCTTCATTGGGCCTCGTCAATGAGGTGTAGCTATATTCCTCTAAGCACAATGAGCAAGGAGTCCACGTCTGGTTGCTCCTTTTTCCCATAGGGAGACTAAATACATACAGAGAGAAGTGCACTCACAGGAACGAACAACTGGCTCAATACCATTGTTAGCCTGTTCTATGGCGATTTACCACCTGGCTGCAGCTTTTTAGCCCAGTAATGATTTTCACAGAGAAGAAATTTCCTGTAGTATATCAGTCTGTTCCCGCCTATTACGGTCAGTCCAGCACCAAAATACCAGGCAATTCCTCTCTGAACAAGGAACACAGCAACCCCAGACGATCGTTTCGGCCTTCATTGGGCCTCGTCAGTGAGGTGTAGCTATATTCCTCTAAGGCTCTAAGCACACTGAGCAAGGAGTCCACGTCTGGTTGCCCCTTTTTCCCATAGGCAGACTAAATACATACAGAGAGAAGTGCACTCACAGGAACGAACAACTGGCTCAATACCATTGTTAGCCTGTTCTATGGCTATTTACCACCTGGGTGCAGCTTTTTAGCCCAGTAATGCTTTTCACAGAGAAGAAATTTCCTGTAGTATCGCCGCCAGGGACTCAGATCCTGCAGTGCCAGATGTGTCCCCCTGCTTAAGCCAGTACATGTCCAGGCCCGTCTGAAGTATGCTAGAGAGAATTTGGATGATCCAGAAGCGGATTGGGAGAATGACATATGGTCAGATGAAACCAAAGTAGAACTGTTTGGTAGGAACACAACTCGTCGTGTTTGGAGGAGAGAGAATGCTGAGTTGCAACCAAAGAACACCATACCTACTGTGAAGCATGGGGGTGGCAACATCATGCTTTGGGGCTTTTTCTCTGCAAAGGGAACAGGATGATTGATCCGTGTACATGAAAGAATGAATGGGGTCATGTGAGATTTTGAGTGCAAACCTCCTTCCATCAGCAAGGGCATTGAAGATGAAATGTGGCTGGGTCTTTCAGCATGACAATGATCCCAAACACACTGCCCGGGCAACAAAGGAGTGGCTTCGTAAGAAGCATTTCAAGGTCCTGGATGGCCTAGCCAGTCTCCAGATCTCAACCCCATAGAAAACCTTTGGAGGGAGTTGAAAGTCTGTGTTTCCCAGCGACAGCCCCAAAACATCACTGTTCTAGAGGAGATCTGCATGCAGGAATGGGCCAACATACCAGCAACAGTGTGTGACAACCTTGTGAAGACTTACAGAAAACGTTTGACCTCTGTCATTGCCAACAAAGGATATATAACAAAGTATTGAGATGAACTTTTGATATTGACCAAATACTTATTTTCCACCATAATATGCAAATAAATTCTTTCCAAATCAGACAATGTGATTGTCTGGATTTGTTTCCACATTTTGTCTCTCATAGTTGAGGTATACCTATGATGAAAATTACAGACCTCTCTCATCTTCTTAAGTGGGAGAACTTGCACAATTGGTGGATGACTATATACTTTTTTGCCCCACTGTATATATATATATATATATATATATATATATACACACATGTCTAAATACCTGTATGTATGTATATGTATGTATGTGTGTGTGTACATTTATATATATATATATATATATATATATATATATATATATAAAAGAAAGGAAGAGAGAAACACAGTGCATCCGCGATTCACAGTATCGTTTTATTCACCAGACAAATGACACGCAACACAAATACACTTACAAGAAAAAAGTGTAAGGAATGCACATAGGCACTGGGCCAACTCGTTTAGACTGCTGTATTCCTCGAGGGGATCCCAAAGACGCCGACCTGCAGCACTTGGTTCCAACGTCCTCTCTGCAGCTGTGTGCAACTCCTTACGATACCAGTAATGTCCTAGCGTCTGCTGTAGGCTTTTCCTTCCTACGCGTTTGATCTGTTCACAGGCAGACTTTCTCAAGGGTTTCACAAAAGACTGATGTTCCTTCAGTCTGCCAGGACCAATTTAAACCTTCCCGCCTCCCAGGACGTCATGTAATATGTCATCCTTTGTTTCACATAGTATCGATAGCTCATTTAAAGTTAAAGACATAGGCCTAGATTTGGAGTTCGGCGGTAGCCGTCAAAACCAGCGTTAGAGGCTCCTAACGCTGGTTTTGGCCGCCCGCTGGTATTTGGAGTCAGTGATTAAAGGGTCTAACGCTCACTTTTCAGCCGCGACTTTTCCATACCGCAGATCCCCCTACGCCATTTGCGTAGCCTATCTTTTCAATGGGATCTTTCTAACGCTGGTATTTAGAGTCGTTTCTGAAGTGAGCGTTAGAGCTCTAACGACAAGATTCCAGCCGCCTGAAAATAGCAGGAGTTAAGAGCTTTCTGGCTAACGCCGGTTCATAAAGCTCTTAACTACTGTACCCTAAAGTACACTAACACCCATAAACTACCTATGTACCCCTAAACCGAGGCCCCCCCACATCGCCGACACTCGATTAAAATTTTTAACCCCTAATCTGCCGACCGCCACCTACGTTATATTTATGTACCCCTAATCTGCTGCCCCTAACCCCGCCGACCCCTGTATTATATTTATTAACCCCTAACCAGCCCCCCACAACATCGCCGCCAGCTACTTAAAATAATTAACCCCTAATCTTCCGACCGCAAAGCGCCGCCACCTACGTTATCCCTATGTACCCCTAATCTGCTACCCCTAACACCGCCGACCCCTATATTATATTTATTAACCCCTAATCTGCCCCCCACAACGTCGCCGACACCTGCCTACACTTATTAACTCCTAATCTGCCGAGCGGACCTGAGCGTTACTATAATAAAGTTATTAACCCCTAATCCGCCTCACTAACCCTATCATAAATAGTATTAACCCCTAATCTGCCCTCCCTAACATCGCCGACACCTACCTTCAATTATTAACCCCTAATCTTCCGATCGGAGCTCACCGCTATTCTAATAAATGGATTAACCCCTAAAGCTAAGTCTAACCCTAACACTAACACCCCCCTGTTAAATATAATTTACATCTAACGAAATAAATTAACTCTTATTAAATAAATGATTCCTATTTAAAGCTAAATACTTACCTGTAAAATAAACCCTAATATAGCTACAATATAAATTATAATTATATTATAGCTATTTTAGGATTAATATTTATTTTACAGGCAACTTTGTAATTATTTTAACCAGGTACAATAACTATTAAATAGTTAAGAACTATTTAATAGTTACCTAGTTAAAATAATAACAAAATTACCTGTAAAATAAATCCTAACCTAAGTTATAATTAAACCTAACACTACCCTATCAATAAAATAATTAAATAAACTACCTACAATTACCTACAATTAACCTAACACTACACTATCAATAAATTAATTAAACACAATTCCTACAAATAAATACAATTAAATAAACTAGCTAAAGTACAAAAAATAAAAAAGAACTAAGTTACAGAAAATAAAAAAATATTTACAAACATAAGAAAAATATTACAACAATTTTAAACTAATTACACCTACTCTAAGCCCCCTAATAAAATAACAAAGCCCCCCAAAATAAAAAATTCCCTACCCTATTCTAAATTAAAAAAGTTACAAGCTCTTTTACCTTACCAGCCCTGAACAGGGCCCTTTGCGGGGCATGCCCCAAGAAGTTCAGCACTTTTGCCTGTAAAAAAAAACATACAATACCCCCCCCAACATTACAACCCACCACCCACATACCCCTAATCTAACCCAAACCCCCCTTAAATAAACCTAACACTAATCCCCTGAAGATCTTCCTACCTTGTCTTCACCATCCAGGTATCACCGATCCGTCCTGGCTCCAAGATCTTCATCCAACCCAAGCGGGGGTTGGCGATCCATAATCCGGTGCTGAAGAGGTCCAGAAGAGGCTCCAAAGTCTTCCTCCTATCCGGCAAGAAGAGGACATCTGGACCGGCAAACATCTTCTCCAAGCGGCATCTTCGATCTTCTTCCATCCGGAGCGAAGCGGCAGGATCCTGAAGACCTCCAGCGCGGAACATCCATCCGGACCGACGACTGAACGACGAATGACTGTTCCTTTAAGGGACGTCATCCAAGATGGCGTCCCTCGAATTCCGATTGGCTTATAGGATTCTATCAGCCAATCGGAATTAAGGTAGAAATTTTCTGATTGGCTGATGGAATCAGCCAATCAGAATCTAGTTCAATCCGATTGGCCGATCCAATCAGCCAATCAGATTGAGCTCGCATTCTATTGGCTGATCGGAACAGCCAATCGGAATTCGAGGGACGCCATCTTGGATGACGTCCCTTAAAGGAACAGTCATTCGTCGTTCAGTCGTCGGTCCGGATGGATGTTCCGCGCTGGAGGTCTTCAGGATCCTGCCGCTTCGCTCCGGATGGAAGAAGATCGAAGATGCCGCTTGGAGAAGATGTTTGCCGGTCCGGATGTCCTCTTCTTGCCGGATAGGAGGAAGACTTTGGAGCCTCTTCTGGACCTCTTCAGCACCGGATTATGGATCGCCAACCCCCGCTTGGGTTGGATGAAGATCTTGGAGCCAGGACGGATCGGTGATACCTGGATGGTGAAGACAAGGTAGGAAGATCTTCAGGGGATTAGTGTTAGGTTTATTTAAGGGGGGTTTGGGTTAGATTAGGGGTATGTGGGTGGTGGGTTGTAATGTTGGGGGGGGGGGGGTATTGTATGTTTTTTTTTACAGGCAAAAGAGCTGAACTTCTTGGGGCATGCCCCGCAAAGGGCCCTGTTCAGGGCTGGTAAGGTAAAAGAGCTTGTAACTTTTTTAATTTAGAATAGGGTAGGGAATTTTTTATTTTGGGGGGCTTTGTTATTTTATTAGGGGGCTTAGAGTAGGTGTAATTAGTTTAAAATTGTTGTAATATTTTTCTTATGTTTGTAAATATTTTTTTATTTTCTGTAACTTAGTTCTTTTTTTTTTTTGTACTTTAGCTAGTTTATTTAATTGTATTTATTTGTAGGAATTGTGTTTAATTAATTTATTGATAGTGTAGTGTTAGGTTAATTGTAGGTAATTGTAGGTAGTTTATTTAATTATTTTATTGATAGGGTAGTGTTAGGTTTAATTATATCTTAGGTTAGGATTTATTTTACAGGTAAATTTGTTATTATTTTAACTAGGTAACTATTAAATAGTTCTTAACTATTTAATAGCTATTGTACCTGGTTAAAATAATTACAAAGTTGCCTGTAAAATAAATATTAATCCTAAAATAGCTATAATATAATTATAATTTATATTGTAGCTATATTAGGGTTTATTTTACAGGTAAGTATTTAGCTTTAAATAGGAATCATTTATTTAATAAGAGTTAATTTATTTTGTTAGATAAAAATTATATTTAACTTAGGGGGGTGTTAGTGTTAGGGTTAGACTTAGCTTTAGGGGTTAATCCATTTATTAGAATAGCGGTGAGCTCCGATCGGAAGATTAGGGGTTAATAATTGAAGGTAGGTGTTGGCGATGTTAGGGAGGGCAGATTAGGGGTTAATACTATTTATGATAGGGTTAGTGAGGCGGATTAGGGGTTAATAACTTTATTATAGTAGCGCTCAGGTCCGCTCGGCAGATTAGGGGTTAATAAGTGTAGGCAGGTGTCGGCGACGTTGAGGGGGGCAGATTAGGGGTTAATAAATATAATATAGGGGTCGGCGATGTTAGGGCAGCAGATTAGGGGTACATAGGGATAACGTAGGTTGCGGCGGTTTACGGAGCGGCAGATTAGGGGTTAAAAAAAATATGCAGGGGTCAGCGATAGCGGGGGCGGCAGATTAGGGGTTAATAAGTGTAAGGTTAGGGGTGTTTAGACTCGGGGTACATGTTAGGGTGTTAGGTGCAGACGTAGGAAGTGTTTCCCCATAGAAAACAATGGGGCTGCGTTAGGAGCTGAACGCTGCTTTTTTTTTCAGCTCAAACAGCCCCATTGTTTCCTATGGGAGAATCGTGCACGAGCACGTTTTTGAGGCCGGCCACGTCCGTAAGCAACTCTGGTATCGAGAGTTGCATTTGCGGTAAAAATGCTCTACGCTCCTTTTTTGGAGCCTAACGCAGCATTTGATTAAACTCTCGATACCAGAGTTAAATTTATGGTGCGGCCAGAAAAAAGCCCGCGGAGCGTTAACAGCCCTTTTACCGCCGAACTCCAAATCTAGGCCTAAATGACTTGTCCTATTACAAAGTGTTAAATAATAGTTGGAGACACGCCATAAATAATACATATACATTATAGAAAATAAACATAAAAATTAGATAGAAACATACAAATATCATAAGCTTATCCTATCATAACCAATAAATATATAAAAGACAATCTGCAATTTTATGATACATAATTAAAATAACCTGCAGTTGCATGGCCCATAGAGGGAAAAAAGAATATATATATATATATATATAATAAATATAGTAAGTAAAAATAAAAATAGAAATAAAAATAAAAATGCAAAGCACAACGAAAACTACGTATCATTAAAACACCAAATAGATTCACATCTCATATCAAGCATTCTTTAACAATATTGAACTACGTTAAACTGTATTATAGAGCACAATTAATTAATTAAATGATCCGTGTGCACTTTAATATATAAAAGGGCATTATTTAAGAGTTTTTAAATGTTTTTAGATGTCCCCTAAATAGACTTGCAGATTAAGAGAAATATTAGCTATACTGTATCTTTTAATTCATAAATATTAGCTATACTGTTTTTTTTAATTCATAAATGCTTGCAAGTTTATTTCTTTGTTCAACCGTTTTCGGTTCCAGGCATTCTAAGCAGTGGATCCACTTTGTTTCACATTTCCTAAGTAATAATAGTCTCCTATTGGTGCAGGGACCTGATTTAATCTGCTCTAGGACCCAAATCATGAGACCTGAAGGAACTTTATTTAAATACAGAATCAAAGATTACATAAAATTAAAAAAAATCTAAAATCACAAAAATGTTAAAAATCTAAGATTACATAAAAATATTAAATTATTCAAAATAATAAAATTTTAACCTAATCTAATACCCCTATAAAAACAAAAAAACACCCCAAAATAAAATCACCCCATAATCTAATACTAAACTACCAATAGCCCTTAAAAGGGCTTTTGTAGGGCATTGCCCTGAATCATTCAGCTCTTTTACCTAAAAAGAAATACAAATTAACAAAGAAATAACAAAATAACAAAACCTAAGCTACCCATTGCCCCGAAAGGTGGCATTTGTATGGCCATTGCCCTTAAAAGGGCAATCAGCTCTTTTGTTTCCCATTAAAAAAAATCCCTAATCTAAAAAAAATCCACCCCAAAAAGTAAAATAAAATACCTAACACCAACCCCATAAAATGTACTCACCGTTCCTGAAATCCGTACATCCATCTTCATGCAGGCAGCGACAAGTTTTCATCCAGGCGGCGGCATCTTCATCCATCGCGGGGGCATCTTATATCTTCTTCCTGGAGGTGCGGAGCGGACTTGCCCGATGCACGGTTCCATGGCGGCGGTCCTCAGCAAAGTGGAGGCTCCTCTTCATGCAATCATCCACCGCACACTGAAGCTTGAATGCAAGGTACCCATTTTATATTTGGGGTAACTTGCATTCCTATTGGCTGAAATATTCAAATCAGCCAATAGGATGAGAGCTGCTTAAATCTTATTGGCTGATTTAGCCAATAAGATTTAAGCAGCTCTCATCCTATTGGCTGATTTGAATATTTCAGCCAATAGGAATGCAAGGTACCCCAAATATAAAACGGGTACCTTGCATTCAATCTTCAGTGTGGCGGAGTGCAAATGAAGAGGAGGATGTCGTTGTTGCCGCCGGTCCTGCTCAGCGCCGCCACAGCTCTGCACCACCGAGATGAAGATAGAAGATGCCCCCGCGATGGTAGAAGATGTCGCCGCCTGGATGAAGATGGATGTCCTGACTTCAGGAACGGTGAGTACATTTTTTAGGGTTAATGTTAGGTTTTTTTTTATTTTATTTTTTTGGGGTGTTTTTTTTAGAGTAGGGATTTATTTAATGGGCAGTAAAAGAGATGATTGCCCTACAAATTGGGTGGGTATCTTAGAATTTTTTAGATTTTTTTATTTTGGGGGGTTGCATGAGTGGGGGGGTTTATTGTTAGGGGTTAATTTGTATTTCTTTTAGGTAAAAAAGCTGATTGCTTCAGGGCAATGCCCTAAAAAATGCCCTTTTAAGGGCTATTGGTAGTTTAGTATTTTGGGGTGGCTTTTTTGTTTTTATAGTGGTATTAGATTAGATTTAAAAAATTTTATTTTTGATAATTTCGTTTATTTTTTATGTAATCACAGATTTTTACTTAGGGAGTGTTACTGATTCGATTAATACTTTACGTTGTGGTTGGATGGCAGTTTAGGAATTAATATGTTAAATATGTAGATTGCGTTGAGGGGATGGAGGTTTAGGGTTAATAGTTTACATAGGTTGATTGCATTGTGGGGGGATGGTGGTTTAGGGGTTAATAGCTTAAATGGGTAGATTGTGTTGTGGGGGGTGGCAGTTTAGGGGTTAATAACTTAAAAGATACTTTGCAAATTTGGGGTTGGCGGATTAGGGGTTACTACATTTATTAGTTATTGCGGTGGGGGTATTGCGCATGCGTTAGGTGTTTACTTTTATTATAACAGCGAGCAACGGGTAAAAAATAAGTTTTTGTGGGTGTGGGATAAATAACCAGCCATTACAAGTGGCCATTACAAGTGGCTGGCTACTTCTACCGCAAGCTTGCAGTAGCAATTTGCGCTCTTAAAATTAACAAGAGGTCAGACCTCTGGTTAATTTTCTAAATGTGCCCCAAATGCCCCCAAAACACAGAGTAGTAATATTTGTTAAAACATTTTTTAGATATTAGCACCTTTATTTTTTAATAAAGTAACAGCATGAAGCAGTTATAAAGGTTAAAGTGAGGGGGTGGGGGGTGTTAGAAAAAAACGGCACTGAAAAGTGCCTTGACATTGCGGTCTATGGGAACTGTGTGTTCCTTGTAAATATATATGTATATGCTTTTATATATATATATATATATATATATATATATATATATATATATACAGTATATATGTATATGTGTGTGTGTATGTACACATATGAACACATAAATATATATGTATATATTCATATACATATATATTTAAAATTGCTCCCTTCGCTGTGCTAGGTTCTCATGCCGTGTCTGAATTGAAATCTATGGAAGCGAGCTCATTTGAGTGCTTCCATAGTTGAGGTTGGGTTCGCATTGTACCTCACTTATAATTCCAGTGCACATTTGCGTGCTGTGCTGGTATTACTAAGTTAAATGCAAATATTGCTTTTGCGGAATTGATATTTTGCACTTAACTTGTAATCTAGCCCTAGATATTTTCCTTTATGTTACCCCTATGTTACTTGCCGGCAACAGTTCAGTAATAAAATACTCTGACACATTCGCAAATGTTTTGTCGGTTTAGAAATGATGCAATATCTCACTGTAGGGACAAAGCAGAAACACATCTAATAATGTAGAATATTTAAATGGCAGAATAAATAGATTATGATGTGAAATATTATTGGAATTCCCAGCGTATCTGCCTCTCATGCGCTCTTGTCTCTGACACTTACCCTGGTTATTATGTATTCCTTAAACGTTCTTAAAATCCCTTAGAGTATTTGTCCTTTTAATAAGTAATTTCGTATAAAATGTCAGAATAATTGAATGATCTTGAAATTAATATGTTGAGTATGTAAAATCAATATAAATCCAATGAAAAAGTTAAATCTTAAAGAAATGATGATGTTTCGATACTAAAGTAACATAACTAACAAATTATAAGGCAGGTTTTTATCTTATAGGAAATTACAACCAATTTTAAAATATGTTCAAACAACATCAGAATTAGAGAGGCCATCATTTGTTTAAAGGGATGGTGTACAGTGAATTTGTTTTCGCTTAATGTTCTCTAAATTATTTGTTATTCTAGCTACAGATAATTAAATGTATAGGCACTTTCTGCTTTAGATTTAGTTCTGCATTTGAAATAGCCAGTTTTGCTCAATGAAGGCATTGCCCATTTTTCACAAGCACATGCCCATTCAATTAACCATAACCCCAGACACTAAGCTTTGTCTTAATACTTAGCCAAATTCCTAATTATTATAGCCACAGTCTAACTTTAATCATTTACTCTATCCTTTATCTCTAACCTTATCCTCAAACTCAAATCACTAACCCTATCCCCAATTACTAACCCTATCCTCAATTACTAACCCTATCCCCAAATACTACCCCTATCCTCAATTAATAACCCCATCCCCAATTACTAACCCTATCCCCAGTAACTAACCCTATCCTTAATCACTAACCATATCCTCAATTACTAACCCTATCCTCAATTACTAACCCTACTCTCAGTTACTAACCCTATCCTTAATTACTAACCCTATCCCCAATCACTAACCCTATCCTCAATTACTAACCCTATCCTCAATTACTAACCCTGTTCTCAGATACTAACCCTAGCCCCAATCACTAACCCTATCCTCAGTTACTAACCCTATCCTCAATTACTAACCCTACCCACAATCACTAACCCTATCCTCAATTACTAACCCTATCCTCAATTACTAACCTTGTTCTCAGTTACTAAACCTATCCCTAATCACTAACCCTATCCTCAATTACTAACCCTGTTCTCAGTTACTAACCCTATCCCCAATCACTAACCCTATCCTCAGTTACTAACCCTATCCTCAATTACTAACCCTATCCACAATCACTAACCCTATCCTCATACACTAACCCTGTTCTCAGTTACTAACCCAATCCCCAATCACTAACCCTATCCTCAGTTACTAACCCTATCCTCAATTACTAACCCTATCCACAATCACTAACTCTATCCTCAATTACTAACCATATCCTCAATGTGTAACTCTATCCTCAGTTACTAACCCTCAATTACTAACCCTATCCTCAGTTACTAACCCTATTCTTAATTACTATCCCTATCCTCAGTTACAAAACCTATCCCCTATTGTTAACCCTCTACTCCTATTACTAACCCTCTCCCATATCACTAACCCTCTCCCCTATTGCTAACCATCCCCCCAATCACTAACCCTCTCCCATATCACTAAGCCTCTTCCCTATCGCTAACCCTCTCTGCTATCACTAACCCTCTCCCCATCACTACCCCTCTCCTCTATCACTAACCCTCTCAGCTATTGCTAACTCTATCCCCTATCTATAAATTGGCCTCTGTGTCTTTGACAGTCTTGTGCTTGGTTAGCATGGGAATCAAGCTCTTGACATCCACTAACCCTATTACACTAACGGAAACCCTAAAGCAACCCCAAAATTATCCCTAGCTCCAATCCCTAACCCTATCCCCAAAACCCCAAATTATCCCCAATTCCTAACGCTAGCGTTAGTTTCTAAAATCATCCCCAATCCCTAAACTCATCACCAATTCTAACAATTATCAGCAGTGACTAACCCTATCACCAAATCTAACAATTATCCGCAGTAACGAACCCTATCACCAATTCTAACAATTATCCGCAGTAACGAACCCTATCACCAAATACTAAAATACTTTATGCTTTTCAAAGTGTGTTTGCATGCATTGCAAAACAATTCAAATGTTGCTAACACCGTTTGTGTTGCTTTCTTGTTGCAATGTTAGTTTTGCATACAAATCTTTTGCAATGCAGTGATTTCTGATGCAGATACAAAAGGATGTTGTTTATTATAGATGAAGGTGCAGCACAACTGTCTATATAAAACAAGAGGAGACATCAGACCCACCCCACTGAGCCCTCATTCTAGCTGCAGCTTTGAGAAGCGCCAGCGGTTGTGCCGTCATCTCTCATCACGTTTCCCTGGGTTTAAGTCTGCTTGAGCTCACTAGTAATGGAGAGGGCGTGAACCGGAGCTGCACTGCTAAACGGCTGTTGTTTACTCATCTTCCCCAGGCTCTCATGGCATAAAGAGAAATGAGACGTAACCTGCCTCACGGGAAAGTCATTCGTGCGCAATTTGCTGAGCTCAAGGCCCTTAGAGCAAAAGCTCAGGGAGTTGTCTGTAGGGGACAAGCAGAGGATCTGTGACTGTAGACCCTATAATGGCTGTGTTCTTAATGACACTTAAAGGGACATGTTATGTTACCCATTGCTAAATCCCTTGAAAATGATGAAGAATATCTGTAAAAAGCAAGAAAATATAACATGAATATCTGAATGTAAAAGAAAAAGACATTTTACTTCAGTTTGTTCATCTCACCAGAGAGCTCAATGAGCAGTTGTGCTTTAGCGACTTTTTTTACTCTCCTCTGTATGGTGAAAAAACAACAACCAATCAGCATCATCAGTGCTGCGTACGTGCTTTGTTTTACTGTCATGTAATCATAATCTTAGGAGATTTCATATTAAACTTTAGCTAGGGAGGAAAATAAAGTGACTGTGCCTGCAAATGCCAAATGCATGCTAGCCGGGACTAGCATCCTGATTGGCTGATTAAAGTCCCTTTATAATATGATGTGGCTCCTGAGGAATTTCTGTAGTAAAATATCTTTCCTTTTTACATAGAGATATTCATGTTACAGATATGCTACATCATTTACTAGTGAATCAACATTTGGGTTACATGTCCCTTTAAATCTACAAGTAGAAAAAAGGAAATTATCTAAGATTATCCAAGCAATTCTTAGCTTTTTTTTATTGATAACTTATTTCCAACCTATTTGCAACATTTGTATGATCTATTAGAGACATAAAACCATATATTCACTAACAGGACTCCAGTCCCATAAATGTCACTATCCCCTTCATGTAATCCACTAAGATTCCCACACCTCTCCATTCTATAGCGAGTGTGCTGTAATAACATAAATTACGCTTATAGGGCTGGTGAGACCAGGGTAGCTGGAGAGGCATATTAGTGAATTTAGCACACAGTCTGGTACTTAAATTAAAATCAGAAGGAACTTAAATTTAAAAAGTAAACTGACTTCCATATATAATAAAAAGTCATTAAAAGCACATTCCAGACAGTTTTTAATAGAAGCATTTGTGCAATATAAATGTTTTAGCAAAAATGCTTTTGTTAAAAGCTATAGCTGTTTCAAGAGTGTACTTAAGTATGCTCTGTGCACCAGCATTTTAAAAACACAATCTGGTAAAGATTCAATTTGCATCACTGCTAACATGATACAAGCCCCACTGGCGCTCTAGGCAGCTGCAGTATTTAAAATGCTAATACACTGAGAATATCTAGTTATGCTTTACATACACGTGCAGAGAACAATGCTGACACTAAAACAGTGATAACTTTTACTAGAAGTATTTTCGCCACTATGGGGCCTGCTGGTGCAATGCCACCCCCTGCAGATTCGGGGAGTGTCAATCAACCCGATCGCACTCGATCGGGTTGAATTGCGGGGATGTCTGTCCATCTGCTCAGAGCAGTCTTTAGACCGCTGCTTCATAACTGGAAGGTTCGCCAGAAACACAGGGCTTCAAGCTCCATACGGAGCGTGATAGATATGCCCCTATATGTATATTCTAAATATGTTTCTATTCACAGATGTAATTCATCAATGTGCATTTAAGTTTTGACTGTAATCTCCCTTTAACTTTAGATAAGGAAAATATGTTTTAGAATCTGCTGCAAGTATTAAAAGGATATAAAATACAGTTGTATGCTGGGGCTGTACACTCTATAGCTCTTTGCAATGGCTAAGGCCTCAAACCTGTGCCATGCATCAATGAAATGACAATATGTTGCTGCTAATTATCTCATTCCCCTGAAGATAAGTGCAGAGTCAAGAGGGACTTTTGTTATGAACATTGTAAGTGGTCGACAGGTGAGTATTGTAAGTTAGAAACATAGGGGAATAGTTATCAAGCCATCAACCTCAAATACGCTGGAATTCCGCAGCGTATTTGTGGCGAGGCTGATTCGCCTTAGTTATCAAAGGCTAGAGACCGGCAAAAGTAGAATTTTGTGACGTAAACTTCGATCCGCCGGACTCAGTCCGACACAGATCGATTCTTACGTCACTCCAGATGTTCCGCACACAAGTACGGCACAATCTGACTACTTTTGCTAGTTATCAAAAAACTAGCAGGTACGCTCGGCACTTTTCTAACCCAGCGTACCTGGTTTTCAAACCGCCACCCTGGAGGCGGCAGATCCCATAGGAATCAATGGGAGTCTGACCATAGCGAAAGTACAAGTTCGCTGCTGCCAGACATACCATTGATTCCTATGGGAAATGTCTGCACCTAACACCCTAACATGTACCCGGAGTCTAAACACCCCTAATCTGTCCCCCCTACACCGCCGCAACTAAATAAATAGTTTAACCCCTAAACCGCCGCTCCCGGAGCCCACCGCAAGCTACTCTATACATATTAACCCCTAAACCGCCGCTCCCGGAGCCCACCGCAAGCTACTCTATACATATTAACCCCTAAACCGCCACTCCCGGAGCCCACTGCAACTATAATATATGTATTAAGCCCTAAACCGCCGCTCCCGGGGCCCACCGCAAGCTACTCTATACATATTAACCCCTAAACCGCCGCTCCCTGACCCCGCCGCAACTATAATAAATAGATAAACCCCTAAACCGCCGCTCCCGGAGCCCACCGCCACCTACATTATACCTAGTAACCCCTATCCTGCCCCCCCTATACTGCCGCCCTCTATAATAAAGTTATTAACCCCTATCCTGCCGATCCCGCACATCGCCGCAACTAAATAGTTTAACCCCTAAACCGCCGCTCCCGGACCCTGCCGCAACCTATATTAAATTTATTAACCCCTAATCTGCCCCCCCTACACCGTCGCCACCTATAATACATTTATTAACCCCTATCCTGCCCCCCACTACACCGCCTCCACTGTAATAAATTTATTAACCCCTAAACCTAAGTCTAACACTAACCCTAAGACCCCCCTAACTTAAATATTAATTAAATAAATCTAAATAATATTTCTATTATGAACTAAATTAATCCTATTTAAAACTAAATATATTGTAGCTATTTTAGGATTTATTTTTATTTTACAGGCATCTTTCAATTTATTTTAACTAGGTACAATAGCTATTAAATAGTTATTAACTATTTAATAGCTTACCTAGCTAAAATAAAGAGAAATGTACCTGTAAAATAAAATCTAACCTAAGTTACAATTACACCTAACACTACACTATACTTTAATAAATTATTCCTATTTAAAACTAAATACTTACCTGTAAAATAAACCCTAAGATAGCTACAATGTAATTAATAATTACATTGTAGCTATCTTAGGATTTATATTTATTTTACAGGTAACTTTGTATTTATTTTAGCCAGTTAGAATAGTTATTAAATATTTATTAACTATTTAATAACTA
Organism: Bombina bombina; assembly: GCF_027579735.1. Taxonomy (NCBI): domain Eukaryota; kingdom Metazoa; phylum Chordata; class Amphibia; order Anura; family Bombinatoridae; genus Bombina; species Bombina bombina. The sequence goes on from NC_069503.1 coordinate 1,133,274,493, forward strand.
CCTAGCTAAAAGAAATACAAAATTACCTGTAAAATAAATCCTAACCTAAGTTACAATTAAACCTAACACTACACTATCATTAAATAAATTAAATAAATTAACTACAAATAACTACAATTAAATACAATTACATAAACTAACTAAAGTACAAAAAAAAAAAAAAACCTAAGTTACAAAAAATAAAAAAAATAGGTTACAAACATTTAAAAAAATATTACAACAATTTTAAGCTACTTACACCTAATCTAAACCCCTTAATAAAATAACAAACCCCCGAAAAATAAAAAAAATGCCCTACCCTATTCTAAATTTAAAAAGTTCAAAGCTCTTTTACCTTACCAGCCCTTAAAAGGGCCTTTTGTGGGGCATGCCCCAAAGAATTCAGCTCTTTTGCCTGTAAAAGAAAAATACAACCCCCCCCCAACATTAAAACCCACCACCCACATACCCCTAATCTAACCCAACCCCCCCTTAAAATAACCTAACACTAATCCCCTGAAGATCATCCTACCTTGAGTCATCTTCACTCAGCGGAGCAGCGATGGAACCGAAGAGGAGACCCGGAGCGGCAGAAGTTATCCTCCAAGCAGCGCTGAAGAAATCTTCCATTCGATGAAGTGATCCTCCAGTCGGCGCTGAAGAAGTCTTCCATCCGGGCGATGTCATCTTCCAAGAGGCGCTGAAGAAGTCTTCTATCCAGGCGATGTCATCTTCCAAGCGGGGTCTTCAATCTTCATCCCGCCGACGCGGAACATCCTTCTTTACCGACGGACTACCGACGAATGAAGGCTCCTTTAAGGGACGTCATCCAAGATGGCGTCCCTTCAATTCTATCAGCTTTCTATCAGCCAATCAGAATTAAGGTAGGAAAAATTTGATTGGCTGATTGTATCAGCCAATCAGATTCAAGTTCAATCCGATTGGCTGATCCAATCAGCCAATCAGATTGAGCTCGCATTCTATTGGCTGTTCCGATCAGCCAATAGAATGCGAGCTCAATCTGATTGGCTGATTGGATCAGCCAATCGGATTGAACTTGAATCTGATTGGCTGATACAATCAGCCAATCAAATTTTTCCTACCTTAATTCTGATTGGCTGATAGAATCCTATCAGCCAATCGGAATTGAAGGGACTCCATCTTGGATGACGTCCCTTAAAGGAGCCTTCATTCGTCGGTAGTCCGTCGGTAAAGAAGGATGTTTCGCGTCGGCGGGATGAAGATTGAAGATTAAGACCCCGCTTGGAAGATGACATCGCCCGGATAGAAGACTTCTTCAGCGCCTCTTGGAAGATGACATCGCCCGGATGGAAGACTTCTTCAGCGCCGCTTGGAGGATCACTTCATCGGATGGAAGATTTCTTCAGCGCCCCTTGGAGGATAACTTCTGCCGCTCCGGGTCTCCTCTTCGGTTCCATCGCTGCTCCGCTGAGTGAAGACGACTCATGGTAGGATGATCTTCAGGGGATTAGTGTTAGGTTATTTTAAGGGGGGTTTGGGTTAGATTAGGGGTATGTGGGTGGTGGATTTTAATGTTGGGGGTTATATTTTTCTTTTACAGGCAAAAGAGCTGAATTCTTTGGGGCATGCCCCACAAAAGGCCCTTTTAAGGGCTGGTAAGGTAAAAGAGCTTTGAACTTTTTTAATTTAGAATAGGGTAGGGCATTTTTTTATTTTGGGGGGTTTGTTATTTTATTAGGGGGCTTAGATTAGGTGTAAGTAGCTTAAAATTGTTGTAATATTTTTAAAATGTTTGTAACTTATTTTTTTTATTTTTTTGTAACTTAGCTTTTTTATTTTTTGTACTTTAGTTAGTTTATGTAATTGTATTTAATTGTAGTTATTTGTAGTTAATTTATTTAATTAATGTAATGATAGTGTAGTGTTAGGTTTAATTGTAACTTAGGTTAGGATTTATTTTACAGGTAATTTTGTATTTCTTTTAGCTAGGTAGTTATTAAATAGTTAATAACTATTTAATAACTATTCTAACTAGCTAAAATAAATACAAAGTTACCTGTAAAATAAATATAAATCCTAAGATAGCTACAATGTAATTATTAATTATATTGTAGCTATCTTAGGCCTAGATTTGGAGTTCGGCTGTAAAAGGGCTGTTAACGCTCCACGGGCTTTTTTCTGGCCGCACCATAAATTTAACTCTGGTATCGAGAGTTAAAACAAATGCTGCGTTAGGCTCCAAAAAAGGAGCGTAGAGCATTTTTACCGCAAAAGCAACTCTCGATACCAGAGTTGCTTACGGACGCGGCCGGCCTCAAAAACGTGCTCGTGCACGATTCTCCCATAGGAAACAATGGGGCTGTTTGAGCTGAAAAAAAACCTAACACCTGCAAAAAAGCAGCGTTCAGCTCCTAACGCAGCCCCATTGATTCCTATGGGGAAACACTTCCTACGTCTGCACCTAACACCCTAACATGTACCCCGAGTCTAAACACCCCTAATCTTACACTTATTAACCCCTAATCTGCCGCCCCCCGCTATCGCTGACCCCTGCATATTTTTTTAACCCCTAATCTGCCGCTCCGTAAAACGCCGCCACCTACGTTATCCCTATGTACCCCTAATCTGCTGCCCTAACATCGCCGACCCCTATGTTATATTTATTAACCCCTAATCTGCCCCCCACAACGTCGCCGACACCTACCTACACTTATTAACCCCTAATCTGCCGAGCGGACCTGAGCGCTACTATAATAAAGTTATTAACCCCTAATCCGCCTCACTAACCCTATCATAAATAGTATTAACCCCTAATCTGCCCTCCCTAACATCGCCGACACCTACCTTCAATTATTAACCCCTAAACTTCCGATCGGAGCTCACCGCTATTCTAATAAATGGATTAACCCCTAAAGCTAAGTCTAACCCTAACACTAACACCCCCCTAAGTTAAATATAATTTACATCTAACGAAATTAATTAACTCTTATTAAATAACTTATTCCTATTTAAAGCTAAATACTTACCTGTAAAATAAATCCTAATATAGCTACAATATAAATTATAATTATATTATAGCTATTTTAGGATTAATATTTATTTTACAGGCAACTTTGTAATTATTTTAACCAGGTACAATAGCTATTAAATAGTTATTAACTATTTAATAGTTACCTAGTTAAAATAATAACAAATTTACCTGTAAAATAAATCCTAACCTAAGTTATAATTAAACCTAACACTACCCTATCAATAAAATAATTAAATAAACTACCTACAATTACCTACAATTAACCTAACACTACACTATCAATAAATAAATTAAACACAATTGCTACAAATAAATACAATTAAATAAACTAGCTAAAGTACAAAAAATAAAAAAGAACTAAGTTACAGAAAATAAAAAAATATTTACAAACATAAGAAAAATATTACAACAATTTTAAACTAATTACACCTACTCTAAGCCCCCTAATAAAATAACAAAGCCCCCCAAAATAAAAAATTCCCTACCCTATTCTAAATTAAAAAAGTTACAAGCTCTTTTACCTTACCAGCCCTGAACAGGGCCCTTTGCGGGGCATGCCCCAAGAATTTCAGCTCTTTTGCCTGTAAAAGAATAAATACAATACCCCCCCCCCCCCAACATTACAACCCACCACCCACATACCCCTAATCTAACCCAAACCCCCCTTAAATAAACCTAACACTAAGCCCCTGAAGATCTTCCTACCTTGTCTTCACCATCCAGGTATCACCGATCCGTCCTGGCTCCAAGATCTTCATCCAACCCAAGCGGGGGTTGGCGATCCATAATCCGGTCCAGAAGAGGCTCCAAAGTCTTCCTCCTATCCGGCAAGAAGAGGACATCCGGACCGGCAAACATCTTCTCCAAGCGGCATCTTCGATCTTCTTCCATCCGGTGCGGAGCGGGTCCATCTTGAAGCAGGCGACGCGGATCCATCCTCTTCTTCCGATGTCTCCCGACTAATGACGGTTCCTTTAAGGGACGTCATCCAAGATGGCGTCCCTCGAATTCCGATTGGCTGATAGGATTCTATCAGCCAATCGGAATTAAGGTAGGAATTTTCTGATTGGCTGATAGAATCCTATTAATTTAGAATAGGGTAGGGAATTTTTTATTTTGGGGGGCTTTGTTATTTTATTAGGGGGCTTAGAGTAGGTGTAATTAGTTTAAAATTGTTGTAATATTTTTCTTATGTTTGTAAATATTTTTTTATTTTCTGTAACTTAGTTCTTTTTTATTTTTTGTACTTTAGCTAGTTTATTTAATTGTATTTATTTGTAGCAATTGTGTTTAATTTATTTATTGATAGTGTAGTGTTAGGTTAATTGTAGGTAATTGTAGGTAGTTTATTTAATTAATTTATTGATAGGGTAGTGTTAGGTTTAATTATATCTTAGGTTAGGATTTATTTTACAGGTAAATTTGTTATTATTTTAACTAGGTAACTATTAAATAGTTCTTAACTATTTAATAGCTATTGTACCTGGTTAAAATAATTACAAAGTTGCCTGTAAAATAAATATTAATCCTAAAATAGCTATAATATAATTATAATTTATATTGTAGCTATATTAGGATTTATTTTACAGGTAAGTATTTAGCTTTAAATAGGAATAATTTATTTAATAAGAGTTAATTAATTTCGTTAGATAAAAATTATATTTAACTTAGGGGGGTGTTAGTGTTAGGGTTAGACTTAGCTTTAGGGGTTAATCCATTTATTAGAATAGCGGTGAGCTCCGATCGGAAGTTTAGGGGTTAATAATTGAAGGTAGGTGTCGGCGATGTTAGGGAGGGCAGATTAGGGGTTAATACTATTTATGATCGGGTTAGTGAGGCGGATTAGGGGTTAATAACTTTATTATAGTAGCGCTCAGGTCCGCTCGGCAGATTAGGGGTTAATAAGTGTAGGCAGGTGTCGGCGACGTTGAGGGGGGCAGATTAGGGGTTAATAAATATAATATAGGGGTCGGCGGTGTTAGGGGCAGCAGATTAGGGGTACATAGGGATAACGTAGGTGGCGGCGATTTGCGGTCGGAAGATTAGGGGTTAATTATTGTAAGTAGCTGGCGGCGACGTTGTGGGGGGCAGGTTAGGGGTGAATAAATATAATACAGGGGTCGGCGGGGTTAGGGGCAGCAGATTAGGGGTACATAAGTATAACGTAGGTGGCGGTCGGCAGATTAGGGGTTAAAAATTTTAATCGAGTGGCGGCGGTGTGGGGGGAGCTCGGTTTAGGGGTACATAGGTAGTTTATGGGTGTTAGTGTACTTTAGGGTACAGTAGTTAAGAGCTTTATAAACCGGCGTTAGCCAGAAAGCTCTTAACTCCTGCTATTTTCAGGCGGCTGGAATCTTGTCGTTAGAGCTCTAACGCTCACTGCAGAAACGACTCTAAATACCAGCGTTAGAAAGATCCCATTGAAAAGATAGGCTACGCAAATGGCGTAGGGGGATCTGCGGTATGGAAAAGTCGCGGCTGAAAAGTGAGCGTTAGACCCTTTAATCACTGACTCCAAATACCAGCGGGCGCCCAAAACCAGCGTTAGGAGCCTCTAACGCTGGTTTTGACGGCTACCGCCGAACTCTAAATCTAGGCCTTAGGGTTTATTTTACAGGTAAGTATTTAGTTTTAAATAGGAATAATTTATTAAAGTATAGTGTAGTGTTAGGTGTAATTGTAACTTAGGTTAGTTTTTATTTTACAGGTAAATTTCTCTTTATTTTAGCTAGGTAAGCTATTAAATAGTTAATAACTATTTAATAGCTATTGTACCTAGTTAAAATAAATTGAAATTTACCTGTAAAATAAAAAAAAATCCTAAGATAGCTACAATATAATTATTATTTATATTGTAGCTATATTAGGGTTTATTTTACAGGTAAGTATTTAGTTTTAAATAGGATTAATTTAGTTCATAATAGAAATATTATTTAGATTTATTTAATTAATATTTAAGTTAGGGGGGTGTTAGGGTTAGTGTTAGACTTAGGTTTAGGGGTTAATAATTTTATTACAGTGGCGGCGGTGTAGTGGGGGGCAGGATAGGGGTTAATAAATTTATTATAGGTGGCGACGGTGTAGGGGGGCAGGATAGGGGTTAATAAATTTAATATAGGTTGCGGCGGGGTCCGGAAGCGGCGGTTTAGGGGTTAAACTATTTATTTAGTTGCGGAGAGGTGCGAGATCAGCAGGATAGGGGTTAATAACTTTATTATAGAGGGCAACGGTATAGGGGGGCAGGATAGGGGTTACTAGGTATAATGTAGGTGGCAGCGGTGTCTGGGAGCGGCGGTTTAGGGGTTAATACATTTATAAGAGTTGCGGCGGGGTCTAGGAGCAGCGGTTTAGGGGTTAATACATTTATAAGAGTTGTGGCGGGGTCTAGGAGCGGCGGTTTAGGGGTTAGTAATTTTATTTAGTTGCGGGGGGCTCCGGGGGCGCCGGTATAGGGGGTAGAACAGTGTAGTTTAGTGTGGGTGCTTAGTGACAGGCTAGCAAGAAAGCTGTAACAAAGCCGAAGAGCAGCGAGATCGGATGAGTGATAACTCTCACAGTCCGCTGCTCATCGCCCCGTACTTGGTGCGTGGCTTTTTGACAGCTTTTTTGATAACATAGGCGAATTTTTGCAGGTCCGCGGCGGGCGATGTGAAGCGAGCTTAGACGGGTGTATTGGGCCGGCGAAGACAGGTAAAATAGACACGTTGATAACTACCCCCCATAGTGCTAGATTATAAGTGACGCACTAATGTTATAGCGGGTCGGGTTAAGCAATATTGGGAGCGTGCTAACTTGTGACCATTTTTTAAGTTGGAAGTAAATGTGTGCACTTGAGTGGGTATGTATATATATAGGTATTTAGGTGTTTATATATGTATGTACACATATATAAATGCATGTATACACATGTATATACATATATGCACATATATCTACACTTTGGAGCCCTTTCTAGTCAAATAAATCAATTTTATCAATTTTAATCAATTTTAATATTTAATAAATGTGTTTTACTGTGTTTATACTGTAAATATTTAACATTCCAAAGTTCTTCACTTAGAAGAAAATTGTATTTGTATTTTAAATTTTAAAATATAAATATATATATATATATATATATATATATATATATATATAGAGAGAGAGAGAGAGAGAGAGAGAGAGAGATACATATATCTATATATTAATGTATTTTACAAAAAAAAAAAAATATATATATATATACAAACACACTATATAAAAAAAAATAATGTTCACAAAAGAGGGCACTCCCACCTTCCAAAACAACTACAAGGGTGCAGGCAAATAAAGAAAAGACCCGTATGTAAGAATGGAAGGAGGGCACCTCTGACCCCACTTCCCTAGGAGTGGAACATTCCAAGGTGGGTGGGATTGGTAAGAATAAAGAGACCTGCTTCAGGAAGGGAGGTCACAGGTGCCCTAACAGGAGCAGCACGGTAGGAGGTGTGCAGTGCATCGGCTTACCTGAGATGGAGGCGTTGCTGGAACAGTTGCTGTCAGCGGCGAGGAGGAACGGCGAAGACTGGGTCCGGCAGCAGTTGTCGATGGCAGGTGAGGCAGCCACGGCAGTCTTGACGGAGGGCACAGCGGAGCGGAGGACGGCCGGCCAGGAGGTCGAGGCCACCGGAGCGGTTGAGGCCTGAGGCAGCGAGAGAGCCCACGTGGGGCTTAGGGAGGAAAAGAGGGGGCCGCGGTGAAGGCCGTAGGCGGCGGGAGAGCTCGCGAGTAGTCGGCAAATTAGCAGGGAGGGGTAGGGGCATGACTGCGCCCCATTGTAGATAAAGTGGCGGCTGGCATAACAGAGTAGGGGAACGGGGGGTAGCGAACGAGGCGGAGGAAAAAACTAGTTCATAGGGCTTACATGAGGTGCTGTGCCTGTCAAGGGATTGGAGGCAGAATATATAAAAAAATATATATATATATACTTATATTCATAAAGTGCCAAGGTGCAAAAGTGTGTGTCCCTTGTTATTGTGGTATGCCTGTGGTTCCCATTAGCCTTTATCGCTGCTATTGGTTGCTATGCCGCACGACCCTCTTGCACCACAGGAATTTATACTGGGTGTAGAGGTGGACAGACTTTTTCCTGGGGATTATTGGCGGGTGGCGGGTGTTAGAGGGGATTGTAGGGTGCCCTTGCAATTTGATTGGGTGTTTTTCTTCCCTGTGGGGGTGGTTTGTACATTATTCCATATTTTGGTCCCTCGGCAGGGCAATAAAATATATATATATATTTATATATATATATATATATATATATATATAAAATAAAGAAATAAGTAATTGGAACATGTGTCTGTATATGGTGGGGGGGTTGGTTTTACCCTAGGTCGGTGGTGTTAATGCTGTTTCTATGTTTCAGGAGTGGTCAGGGAAGGACGGAGGGGCGAGGAGGCTTTAAACACCGGTGGAGATGAGATTCCAGCACAACAGGAGCGGCTGATGGAGCCACCGCTTGAGCTCAACGCCAGCGGGGACTTTGGTGAGGAAGAGGAGGTCCAGGTCACCACTGAGGTCATGGGGGAGAGGACCACCGGCATTTCCCACGTGGGCACCGGTGGATAGGAGCCGTGACCGGAGCAGATACGGCAGGGGGAGGTCGCCTGCCAGGAGGGAAGCGGTACGGAGACGCCTGGACAATAGCAGAGGACGAGAAGAAGGGGTTAGAGATAGAAGCAGCAGAGAAGAGGCGAGGCCAGCACAAGGGGAGGGGCCGGAGACGGTGCAGCAGCCGGCAGGTGAGATGGCTGGTGGGGCACCCGGAGTGAATGCAGCAGTGACTGGAGAGAGGGAAGCGATGGTTGCGGGTTTGAAAAGTTTGTTAGCGTCATTAGAGAGATCGGGGGGGAGGACGTTGGCAGCAGCAGCATGTGTCCCTCCCGGGCTGGTTGCGGCCATGGGGGGGGAGGGCAGGTGAGTGCAGGGAGTAGGACAGAGGTCCCAGTAGCAAATGGGGGCGAGGTGGTACGAGTGCCAGAAGGGGCTCTTAGGAGACCTTGCCTTTGTTCGGTAGGTCCGTTAGGGATTCACTTGACAAGTGAACTTCGGGAGAAGATTGGAAAACGGGAATTCGTTGAGATATTTTCCCTTTTGCTCCTAGAGCATGTCTTAGAGGTAAAAGAAGATGAGAAGGAGAAGGGTAAAAAGGAGGAGGAGGAGCGTAAGAAACGATGGCGTAAGTTGCCAAAGACTTTTGGCAATTGGTCTCGGGCTTTTTGCATCTTGGCCAGTGTCGTCTGCGAAAAGATGCCTGAACAGGGCTCCTCGCTGTTTTGTTATTACGATGAAATTGTGAGCGCGTATAGAACATATGGGGGTATGGCATGGTGGAGATATGATGAGGGTTTCCGGCAGCGAATGGCTGTGTGCCCAGAAGTGAGATGGGACGACAGAGATATGGGGATATGGCTCGAGATGATGACTCCCTTGCGAGGCAGTCATTCCTTTCGGAGCTTGGGACAAGGGGCCGGGAGCGGGAGTTCGGGAGGAATGGGAACAGCAATCCGGAAAGGATTATGTTTCCAGTTCAATGAGGGGCAGTGCAGATTTGGGGCATCGTGCAAATACAAGCACGAATGTTCGGGTTGTGGAGGGATTCAGTCCTTCGCAAAATGCTTCCGAAAGGGAAAGCAAGGGAACAGGCCAGGGGACATGGGTACAGCGGGCACGGACGCCGGTGAGGGTAGAAAGGATGGTCCCGTGGCTAGAGGCGTACGCCCATGAACGGGGGCATGCGGGGGATGCTGAACTGATCCTAACGGGGTTCAGTTCGGGCTTCATGATCCCGCACAGGGGACATTACGCAGGGGGGGTTGTGGGTAATTTGAAGTCGGCCATGGAACATCCTGAGGTATTGAGAGCGAAAATTTTGAAAGAGGTGAAGTTGGGTAGGATGGCAGGGCCATTTAAGGACCCGCCATTTACAGATCTGAGGGTATCACCGTTGGGGGTAGTCCCCAAAAAGGTCCCGGGGCAATTCCGGATGATCCACCACTTGTCTTACCCGAAGGGTATGTCAGTTAACGATGGCATCGATCCGGAGCTAGTCTCGGTGAAGTATGCATCTTTTGACAAGGCGGTGGAGCTGGTGAGGGCAGCAGGAAAGGGAGCATTGATGGCTAAGGCAGACATGGAATCAGCTTTTCGCCTTCTCCCAGTTCATCCGAGATGTCATCACTTATTGGGGTGTGTGATGGATGGAGCATTTTTTGTAGACCTATGTCTCCTGATGGGCTGTTCTATTTCATGTTCATACTTTGAGAGGTTCAGCTCTTTTGTGGAATGGGTGGTAAAACAAACGGCGGGCATTTCATCAATGGTGCATTATTTAGATCAGTGGTTCTCAACCTAAGTGACCTCAAGGCCCGGTAAGTTTTAGCCGGACCGGTCCAGGGCCCGGTAAGCATCGGGAGTGGGTTGCAGTAGGTTTGGAAGATATATATATATATTTATACACAGTCTCTTTCTCTCTCTCTCTCTCCCCCTCCCTCTCTCTCTCTCTCTCTCTCCCCCCCTCTCTTTCTCTCTCCTCCCCTCTCTTTCTCTCTCTCTCCCCCTCTCTCCTCCCCTCTCTCTTTCTCTCTCTCTCTCCTCCCCTCTCTCTCTTTTTGTCTCTCTCCTCCCCTCTCTCTTTCTCTCTCTCCTCCCCCTCTCTTTCGCCTCCCTCTCTCTCTCTCTCTCTCTCTCTCTCTCTCTCCTCCCTCTCTTTCTCTCTCTCTCTCTCCTCCCTCTCTCTCTCTCTCTTTCTCTCTCTCTCGCTCTCTCCTCCCTCACCCACTGACACCAATGAATTATAAAATGAACCCACTATAAACCATTTATATATATATTATATATGGATCCCACACCACTGAATTATCATATAATTATAATATAATAAATATATATATATATATGTTTTACAGTGGGTTTATTATATGATAATTCATTGGTGTCAGTGGGATCCATATATATATATATATATATATATATATATATATATATATATGTATATATATATATATATATATATATATATATATATGGTTTACAGTGGGTTAATATTTTATGATAATTCATTGGTGTCAGTGGGATCATATATATATATATATATATATATATATATATATATATATATATACAGTTTACAAATACACATTGGTGTCCAGTGGCTGCCCTAAATATATACATTGGTGTCAGTGGCCGTAATTATGTCATTGGTGTCAGTGGGCTTACTTACCTGTGAGCCGATGCTTCACGCTCTGTATGCCGCACGCCACTTCTACCTGGTCACACTGCGCCCGCCCGCCGCTACATGGTCACAGTGCGCAAAATGACATGCGCAGTGGCACTCTGACAGGCCGTCCAAAATTTAGGAGATGTGTAAAGGCAGGCCTGTCAGAGCAATGGTGTCGGGAGACAATGTCGGGTCGCGGCCCACCAGCAGGGCCGTCGCGGCACGGTAGTGGGCTGCGGCCCGGCTGTTGAGAAACACTGATTTAGATGATTTTTTGTTTGTTGGCCCAGCTGGTTCGACGGTGTGTGAACAGTTAATCCACGTATTTGAGCGGGGACCGGGGATTTTGGAATCCCTGTGGCGGCAGAAAAATCAGAGGGTCCGGTAACGTCGCTAAGTTTTTTGGGAATCCAAATGGATTCAGTCAGGATGGAATGCAGGTTGCCGGAGGAAAAAGTGGTAGACCTTAGGATGGTCATTCCCATTGGCCGGGTATTTTGCCAGCGTTTATCTTTGTTAACAGTGGGTGTCTCGAACCCTAGACATCACATCAGGCTGTCAAAAGAGGTGAAAGAGGACTTGAAAGTTTGGCAAGTATTTCTGCAAGAATTTAACGGGAAGGTCATAATGCAGGAAAACGGCTGGTCGGATGACCAGTTGTGTCTGTTCACAGATGCGTCAGGGGCGCATGGTTTTGGAGCGTACTTGGAGGGTCAGTGGTGTGTAGGACAGTGGCCCGGTGAGTGGGCTGAGTGGGGTTTGACCAAGAATTTAACTTTCTTGGAGTTGTTCCCTTTGGTGGTGGCACTGCGTGTTTGGCCTGATCGAATGAGCAATAAAAGAGTGTGCTTCCATTCAGACAACCAGGGCGTGGTGTGGGCAATCAACCGCCTGACGGCGAATTCGACGGCGGTGATACGGCTTCTAAGAGTGTTCGTTTTGGGTGTTTGAGGTGCAATATCTCTTTCCGGGCGGTGCATGTCCTGGGGCGGTTGAATGTTATCGCTGATGCTTTGTCACGGTTTCAGTGGGACAGGTTTCGAGAGGTGGCCCCGGAGGCGGAACGAGAAGGTGTCAGATGTCCCGAGGATCTGTGGCATCTGGGTTGCCAGGAATGTTGAGCTTGGTGAGTGGAGCACTAACACCTAATACATGGAGGGCTTACGCCCGAGTGTGGAAGGTGTGGGAACAGAGGCTGTTGGATGAGCAGCGACTTGAGTATGGGAAGAGCTGCTTAACAGTGTGGTTGGACTGGTGTAACGAGCTGGTTGTGGTTGTGGATCTCAACTGCGGAAAATATATGATTGTATGCCTTACTTTAAGATACAATGAGGAAGTTACAATGTATCTGTCTGTATGGCAGTTGAAAGTTACTATTTGATTTTAATTCCTGATCAGTATTTCTGAATCAGGTTGCACAGCAGTTGTTAACCAAACGCACCGTGGATGGGATACACTTTTCCTGATAGTCACTGAGCACACAGGGGGAGCGTTAGGTCAGTACAGATGCAGCAGGCTGTTAGTCAATTGAAGTGTGATACACGCTGATAGCTGTGCTGTTTGTGAGAGCTGACAGGCAGATGGGTGGAGCAGGTATTAAGTGCTGTGCTGTAGCGTTACTCACAAAAGTTCAGTCTGAAGTTTATCACGCTACTCCTGAAGCGTGTGAAGAGGAATATGAGGATGTATCCTGTGAGTGTGGTCCAATGTAAGTTAAGCGTCTGTACAAAGTTATAAAGTTCACAACTTATATCGGATGAGACTGCAGTTGCGGTTTGGAAAACACTTGATCTGCCAGAGGCAATTAAAGCAGGAAAATAATGCAGCAGCGGTGTTTGTTAATCCAAATTAGGAAATGTTCAGACTTAGCATATAAGTCTCTTTCAGTTGCTCAAGTAGGCTCCGTATTAGAAAAGGTTTAAATACCTTCAGATAGTTAGACTTGAACAGAGAGAGGTAAATCCCTGCAGCAGGTCTGTGAAGCTGTATGCTAAACTGGAAACAATACTGAAGCAGGGAGGGAGGCGTGTCCAGGCTTTAAATAACCTTGCTGGGTGTGAGCACAGGTAAAAATTAAAGGGACAGAAAAGGAATAAGGAAATCCATGACATACCCCCCACCTCAGGGTAGGTGCCCCGCAGCTACGAATCTAGGTCGTTCTGGATTCCTCCTGTGAAACAGGGATACCAATTTGGGAGCATGAACATTCGAGGAAGGTTCCCAAGAGTCATTCTCCTCAGAGAATCCCTTCCAACGGATTAAGTATTGAAGAGTTCCACAGTAAATACGGGAGTCCAGGATGGCATCAACTTCGTATTCCGTGTCCGAATCCTGTAAGATCAGAGGAGGAATCTGGCTGGCCACCTGTCTAGTTTCACAATGAGGTTTTAACAAAGAAACGTGGAAGGTGGGATGAAGTCGAAAAGTAGAAGGCAGATCCAAGGTAACAGCATTTTGGTTCACAATCTTTGTGATAGTATAAGGACCAATGAAGACAGCACTAAGTTTCTTGCTGGGGGTTTTCAGTTTTATATTCTTGGTCGACAGCCAGACCAGATCACCTATTTTATAGGAAGGTGGTTGACGTCTTCGGAGGTTATAGTAACGTCTCTGATGAGCCTGAGCATCAGCTATATGCCTCTTGAGTTCTATGAAAAGATCCTGGAGATCCTTAGTGAGGTCATCAACCTTGGGACAGTTTGAATCTGTCCGAGGGTGAAGTTGGAAGGAAGGGTGAAAAGCATAATTCGCAAAAAATGGTGTCTTGGAAGTAGTGGAACTTGTAGAATTGTTGTATGCATATTCAGCCATAGCAAGGGTATTAGCCCACTGGTCTTGGTGGTTGGAACAATAAGAACGAATATACTGTTCGAGCCATTGGTTTATTCTCTGTTTGGCCATTTGATTGGGGGTGAAATGAGGAGGAGAATCGGAGTTCTACTTGCATAGTGTCACATAATTTTTTCCAGAAACGAGAGGTGAATTGACTACCTCTATCAGTTACAATGGAATCTGGGAGACCGTGTAATTTGACGATGTTATTCAAAAAAAGAACTGCAAGTTCTGATGAAGTTGGGAGCTTATGATATGGGAGGAAATGGGCCATCTTGGTAAGATGATCAACAACAACAAGTATGGTATTGTAACCAAGTGACAATGGAAGTTCGACGATGAAATCCATTCCTATCGTTTGCCACGGTCGGTCAGGTATCTGTAATGGTAAGAGTAATCCGAAAGGAGGTCTTTTTTCAGTCTTGGAAACTGTACATATGTGGCAAGATTGAACATATCTTTGCACAGAAGTTCTGATAGCAGGCCACCAGTACGTACGTGAAAGAAGATCATAGGTTTTGTGGATTCCAAGATGTCCTGCCATCGGTGAGTCATGATGTTCTTTTAACAAATTGTCTCGAAGGGAAGGTGGTACATAAAGACGTCCTTGGTGGTAATAGAGACCATCTTGTCCCAGTGTGAGTTTAAGCTTAGGAATGGAAGTATCTTTCTGTTGTAGGAGTTTAAGGACTTCAGGATAAGTAGGAGATAGTGTAATGAAATGCTCAGCTGGAATGACTGTACCAGGAGTATCGGAATGATGAGGATTGGTATCTTTTCTGGACAAGGCATCCGCTTTCCCGTTCTTACTCCCTGGTCTGTAGGTTATATGGAAATCAAACCTTGATAGGAATAAACTCCATCTTAGCTGTCTAGAGGATAAGGTACGGTTAGTCAGAAGGTATTCCAGATTTTTGTGGTCCGTATATATTAGTATCGGAAATTTACTGCCCTCTAGGAGATGTCTCCAGTGTTCTAATGAGACCTTGATCACTAACAACTCCTTTTCGCCTACAGGGTAGTTATATTCGGCTGGTGTCATTACTCGTGAAAAGAAGGCAACAGGGTGGAGTGGATCTTCTGGAGTTTTACGTTGAGACAAAATGGACCCTAGAGCGTAGTTGGAGGCGTCAACTTCAAGTACATAATGGGCATCAGGGTCTGGAAACTTAAAAATCGGTGCTTTAGTGAAAACATCCTTAAGGTGTTCGAAAATAGCCTGTGTTTGAGGTGTCCAGTGGAAGGTAGTTTTGACACTTGTAAGAGAAGTTAAAGGCTTAGTAAGAGAGGAATAATTCTTGATGAATTTCCTATAGTAATTGGAGAAACCGAGGAATTTTTGCAGGTCCTTTTTGGAGGAAGGTATGGGCCAGTTTTTAATAGTTTGCACCTTTGAATCATCCATCTGAATTCCTGTGGGAGTGATAGTATAACCCAGGAATGTAATAACAGAGGTATGGAAGATGCATTTTTCCAATTTGGCAAAAAGTCGGTGTTGTCTAAGGCGAGAGAGCACCCAACGGACGTGTTTTATATGTTCAATGATGTTAGTAGAGTATATCAGAATGTCGTCCAAATATACAACTACACAGATGTCAAGGAGATCACGGAATATATCGTTTGTTAGATATTGGAACGTTGCCGGGGCATTACAGAGCCCGAAAGGCATCACCTTATACTCGTAGAGCCCATATCTTGTTCTGAAGGCGGTGAGCCACTCGTCTCCTTTTCGGATCCTAACGAGATTATAGGCTCCACGTAGGTCTAATTTAGTGTATATGGTGGCTTGACTGAGACGTTCAATGAGTTCGGGAATTAGAGGTAAGGGATAGCGGTTCTTGACAGTCCGTTTATTAAGTTCCCTATAATCAATTATAGGGCGTAGGGAGTTGTCCTTATTTCTGACGAAGAAAATGCCGGCCCCAGCAGGGGAAGAAGTGGGTTGTATAAACCCTTTCCTTAAATTCTCTGAAAGGTAAGTTTTGAGGTGATCTAGTTCAGGCTGTGATAGAGGGTATATGTGCCCGTAAGGAATGGAAGCACCTGGAAGTAGTTGAATAGGACAGTCATACGGGCGATGTGGAGGAAGGGACTCTGCTTCCTTTTCACTGAATACATCTTGAAAATCTTGATAGTCAGAAGGAATTATTCTTCCAGTAGGATTTATAGAACAGATCAAGGAGTGATGAAAACAGGTGTTCTTGCAATAATCTGAGAGGAATTCGACTTCAAGGCGATCCCAATGTATGGTGGGTTGATGCGTCTGTAACCATTGTAGACCAAGCACCAGGGGAAACATGGGAGAATTTATCACATCAAAGGATATGAATTCAGTGTGTGCACTTGACGTGGAAACCTTGATGGGAATAGTTTGGTGTGTAATAGGACCGGAACTAATTGTATTACCATCAATAACTCTAATGGACACAGGTCTTGCTTTCAACACAGTGGGTATTTTATTTATAGTGACAAAAACAGAATCAATATAGGAAGAATGTGCCCCAGAGTCGATGATGGCTTCACTGATTTGCTGGTGTAGATCCCACTGTAAGGTAAGAGATAAAGAGCAGTAAGCAACTTGGTTAACATTAGTGGTTAAGCATGTGGTTTTTCTGAAGGACTTACGTTTCTTCTGCCTTTGTAAGATAGGACACTCTCTTACAGTATGTGCATTTGAAGCACAATACATGCAGAGGTTGTTTATGCATCTGCAATTCCTTTCTTCTGGTTGTAAAGGGCCTCTAGTGAATCCCAAATCCATAGGTTCTGAGGTTTGAGTGACTGTAGGTTTTTGGTAAGTAGAAGAGGGTCTTGTGATAGTATCCATACCTTGTTTTTCTGATTTGCGTTCTCTCAACCTTCTATCAATCTGAATGCTTAGTGTGATTAGTCCTTCCAAGGACCTAGTAAGCTCTATGCAAGCGAGTTCATCTTTAAGGGCATCATTTAGACCTAGACGGTACTGATTCCTAAGGGCAATATCGCTCCACTAAGTATCTTTACTGTATTGCTTGAACTCACTTAAATATTCCTCCACCTGCTTTTTCCCTTGTTTAAGAGACCTCATTTTAGTCTCTGCAGTAAGCTGAGTGTTAATATCTTGATAAAGAATTGCCATTTCCTTGAAGAAGTCTTCCAGTGATGTTAAAATAGGATGATCTTGTTCAAAGAATGAGTCAGCCCACTTGCGGGGTTCACCTCGCAGAAAAGAAATGACCGTTAAAACCTTAACTCGTTCAGTTGCGTAGGTTTTAGGTTTTAGACTGAAAAGAAGATAACAAGAGTTTTTGAACTGAGAGAACATAGCCCTGTCTCCATGGAATTTGTCGGGCATAGAGACTTGGGGTTCTGGGGTAGCCTCTGGTGTGGCTGATTTATTCATTGAGTCTTTTATTATATTGTTGAGTGTCTCATTTTGGACTTTGTAATTCTCTAAGGCCATGACTTAGCTGATCCACCCTCTGGGAGAGAGTGTAAACAATTTTAGGTAATTCCGCTGGATCCATTCTTATAGGCTTCAGTATTATGTAACGAGCTGGTTGTGGATCTCAACTGCGGAAAATATATGATTGTATGCCTTACTTTAAGATACAATGAGGAAGTTACAATGTATCTGTCTGTATGGCAGTTGAAAGTTACTATTTGATTTTAATTCCTGATCAGTATTTCTGAATCAGGTTGCACAGCAGTTGTTAACCAAACGCACCGTGGATGGGATACACTTTTCCTGATAGTCACTGAGCACACAGGGGGAGCGTTAGGTCAGTACAGATGCAGCAGGCTGTTAGTCAATTGAAGTGTGATACACGCTGATAGCTGTGCTGTTTGTGAGAGCTGACAGGCAGATGGGTGGAGCAGGTATTAAGTGCTGTGCTGTAGCGTTACTCACAAAAGTTCAGTCTGAAGTTTATCACGCTACTCCTGAAGCGTGTGAAGAGGAATATGAGGATGTATCCTGTGAGTGTGGTCCAATGTAAGTTAAGCGTCTGTACAAAGTTATAAAGTTCACAACTTATATCGGATGAGACTGCAGTTGCGGTTTGGAAAACACTTGATCTGCCAGAGGCAATTAAAGCAGGAAAATAATGCAGCAGCGGTGTTTGTTAATCCAAATTAGGAAATGTTCAGGCTTAGCATATAAGTCTCTTTCAGTTGCTCAAGTAGGCTCCGTATTAGAAAAGGTTTAAATACCTTCAGATAGTTAGACTTGAACAGAGAGAGGTAAATCCCTGCAGCAGGTCTGTGAAGCTGTATGCTAAACTGGAAACAATACTGAAGCAGGGAGGGAGGCGTGTCCAGGCTTTAAATAACCTTGCTAGGTGTGAGCACAGGTAAAAATTAAAGGGACAGAAAAGGAATAAGGAAATCCATGACAACTGGTTAGGTTCATGGGAGAGGGAGGGGCTGTCGCCCTCTGAGGTGCGTAAGAGAATGGTGGCGATGGCATTTCTTTTCCAGTTGATGTGAAAAGAGTATCTGACAAAAAAAATTGTGGCCCGGATGGCGGTCCGGGGTATGTGTAGGGGTGGGACGCGGACGGACCGGTGTAGACCGGTTACGTTCACAATTTTGCAAGGGCTCGTGGAGAGCTTAAGTAGGGTATGTTCTTCAAGGTATGAGGAGTTATTGTTTAAAACAGCGTTCGTATTGGCGTTTTTTGGGGCGTTCCGGGTGTCGGAGCTGGTGGGCAAGAACCGGCAGGACATGAGTGGTATGGGAAAGCAAGAGGTGGTGTTAGAGGAGGGGGTGGTTGAATTGTGGGTATGGAGGTCTAAGACGGACCAAGAGGGTAGGGGAGCCACTGTGGTTTTAAGGGAGATTGGTGGTGATTGTTGCCCAGTGGGAACGGTGAGAGGATATTTGAGGGTGGCCAGGCACAGAGCCGGCCCGTTGCTAGTACATGAGGATGGGTCTTCTCTGTCACGTTTTCAGTTTGTAGCTGTCATGAGGAAGGCATTGGGGTTAATAGGAATGGGGGCCTCAGAGTTTGGTTCACATTCATTTAGGATAGGGGCGGCGACAGAGGCAGCGAACTTGGGTTTAGAAGCGGCGGTTATCAGGAGGGTCGGAAGATGGAGATCTGAGAGATTCAGGGGGTACGTGAGGCCGGGTTTGGTGTTGTGATGTGAGTTCCCTAACATGTTTGATTTATTTAACAGATGCAAGAAGGTGTTGGATTGTTGGACACTCCTATGTGTTCTGGGCAAGGAAGGTGGCAGCGGTGAAGCCAGATGGGATTCAGTTAGGTTTCAGAAAGGACCGTTTAGTAATAAAATGGTTTGGAGTGCGGGGAATGAAATGGGAACAGATAGTGGGTACGGTTGTCGAATATGCCAGGCTTTTCTCCCCTCCGAATGTGTTAGTTTTGCATGCAGGGGGAAATGATCTAGGGTTTATGCCGCAGAAATAGTTAATCGAGGACATTAAGAGGGGTTTGGATAGATTAGTACAATTGTTTCCGGGGATTGTGTTGGTTTGGTCAGAGATTGAGAGTAGGATAACATGGAAAGCAGCATGGGACATCAGACAACTGGAGGCTTCCAGACGGAAGGTGAATAGGACAATTACTGGGTATGTAAGGAAAATGGGGGGGTTGGCTTGCGCCATGTAGAATGTGAAGGAGAGTCAGGCAGGTGCTTTTACCTGAAGGACGGTGTACACCTGAATGAAGTGGGACTTCATTTGTTTAATTTCACACTACGGGAGGGGATTGAAAAGGCCTTAGCTTTAGGTGGCGGTACTCGCTAGGGAGCGAGTTGTGGCGGAAGTGCTTGCTATGTCCTATTGAGGCTTACGCCTAATAGAGTATGGCTGGTATTTATTAATGTATAAGAAAGGAAGTGAAGGTACGCCCCGCCCTGGAAGGGGTGGGGGCTTATAATTAAGTAATAACAAGCACGGAGGTGTGGTTAAATGATGTTGTGAAAAGTTAAGTTAATAATGTTAATTTATTGTTCTGTTAATAAATAAGCTGCGGCCTTTTCTCTCCCAAGATGGTGTTGTGTATTTATTGGTTAAGAAACGAGTAATTGGAAATGTGGGGTCAAGTATGCAGTTCCAGAAAGGCATGCACTCTCTAGATTTGTGCAAAATAGGTGCTTTACTGGCACACAAGAAAAACAGTGACGTTTCGGGGATCAATCACTTCTTCATCAGACTCACTTCAGTCTGATGAAGGGGTGATTGATCCCCCCAAACATCACTGTTTTTCTTGTGTGCCAATAAAGAACCTATTTTGCACAAATCCAGAGAGTGCATGCCTTTTTGAAACTATTTATATATAAATATATATTTAAAAATAAAAAACATGTTCTATGTGAAGATTATATTCATAACTACCATTAGCTTTAGAGCTGTAGGTCTAATGCGGCCCTGAAGCTAGCGTGCATCAGGTTTCGCTAGCATGCAAAAAATTTACTTTTAACTTGTAAGAAGCGCGCAAATCTTCCCACATTAAAAGTTTACTTTGAGCTGAGTGAAAAAAAAAATGAGTGCGTCATGTAATGTGGCCCATACTTGAAAGTGTCAGAAGATTTTTGTCTGTGATATCATTGCTATCACTTCAGACAGGGGACCACGGACAGGCCAGATATTATGTAGACTGGGCCCCACTAAGCAGGACCACATGGGTCATCCAGAGGTGCAGGCTGGGGTTCCAGCTCTGAGACCCCTGTAGTTTCGCTCCTGGTCATGTGGGTATGGGGGAGCATTTGAGGTAAATACAGAAAAAAGCCTGATTCTTACTGTTTTGTGATTGTGTATTAAAGGGACATTCTAGTCAAAATTAAACTTTTATGATTTAGATAGGACATGAAATTTTAAACAATTATTCAATTGACTTTTATCATTAAATTTGCTTTGTACCCTTGGTGGTATTCAAGCTCAAACTGATTTAGAAACTGTTGAAAACCACCTCTTAGCTGAGAGCAATGTGAAAGTTTTTCACAGTTAGACAGTACTAGTTCATGTGTGTCATATAGATAACATTGTGCTCACCCCCGTGGAGTTATTTAGGAATCTGTGCTGATTGGATAAACTGCATGTCTGTCAAAAGCACTGAGATAAGGGGCAGTTTGCAGAGGCGTAGGTTCAAGGTAATCACAGAGGTAAAACATATATTAATATAACTGTGCTGGTTATGCAAAACTGGGAA
Source organism: Bombina bombina (assembly GCF_027579735.1). Classification (NCBI taxonomy): domain Eukaryota; kingdom Metazoa; phylum Chordata; class Amphibia; order Anura; family Bombinatoridae; genus Bombina; species Bombina bombina. The sequence goes on from NC_069503.1 coordinate 1,133,295,706, forward strand.
ATGGGTAAAAAAGGGATTAGCTATCTTTTTAAACAATAAAAATTCTGGTGTAGACTGTCCCTTTAAATGCCAGATTAAGTATGTTAAACAGTTTAATGAAGTTGAGGCTGACAATATGTTTCACAAAAAAACATTAGAGAAGGGGTAAGACGGCTGCAGGTTATAGAGTCATTTGAGGAATCACTTCGTTACAGGGGGTGATTCATGGAAAAGACTTCCAGTATTGGTGGTAAGGATGAAGGTACAAACGAAAGAGCCAATCAGGAACAGGCATAGATGTTTATCCTCCAATCACTGGCCATACATTTATTTGTTCCAGGTTTGCAACTTTCTCTGTAGGTTTAACCCTCTATGGCCCTTGAAGATCAATTAAAGGAACAGAAAAGTCTAAATTGAAATGTTCATGGGTGCATTTAATTTTTAAATGTGATGATTTTTACATTATACTTCCATAAGCAAAAATGCTTTCAGTAAACATTATTTCTGTTTCAGCGGCATACGTACATATGCTACATGTTACTTGAGCATCAGGATTCAAACACCATCCCTGCTCTGAGAACTGTCAGTGGTGTGTATAGCATTAAGAAAGCCTTAATTTGTGTCCTACAAGCCACTGCTGCCTCTCTGAGAAGGTGGGTATTTAAATGCTTGTGCACAGGCCCTCATAGCATATGCCAATGAAAAACAGTAATATATTTTTATTAGAAGCATTTTGTTAATAGAAGTATACTGCTAAATCGTCTCTATTCAAGATTTCAGTTTTGACCTTTTTATCCCTTTAAATATATGGCTTCAAATAGAAATAGGGGAAGACATGATAGGTCTGCAAGTTCTTATTTCTTTTTTAAACAAATCTGTGTTTCTATGATGTTTAAAAGACATAGAAGTCAAAAGTAAACTTCACAATTCCTATTCATAGCATATGTGTTTTATTGCTGCAAAACCTGCTGCCATATGCTGTTCACTCCTGAGCTAAGTTTTAACAGCGAATATTGAGAAAAATAAGTCACATTTTATACAAGAATAGAAGATTTTTTTTGGACAATTTAGATATTATCAGGTTTATCTGATGGTGCTAAGTCGAGAAGAGAGTCTTCTTGGGGAGGGGGACTTCCAGGGGCCCACTGGTGATTTATGGGTGAGGCATCTAAGTGAGGGTGTGTCTGGGCGTGTCATGGGTGGGGCCATGTGTGTCATGGGTGGGTTGTGCGCATTCATGGGGGTCATGGAGGGGCACCATTATGTTTGGGGGGATAGTGCCCCCCCTTGGACACCCCAGAAACGCCACTGCTTCATTACCAAGAGAAATGTAAATTATTTCTTTGTGATCCAGCAATGAAGCTCTCTCTGATAAATCTATGTTAATTGTAACATTAAGTTAATATTTACAGTATTCATCTGTTACCCACAATATTTATTAAACAATCCAAAATAGCATAAAATAAAGAGAAGAAAAACACCCCAAAAATATGCAGTAAGTAACTTTATTTAATTTCCATGCTTTCCTCTATTTTAATATTGAAAATTGTGCATTTTCCTCTGTCTTCAGAGAGTTTAGATAACATTCTCCAAGATTCTTACACTTGACCTTACAACATTCTACACAGTGTAGCTTAATTTGTTCAGGAGCTTATTTAAATATGAAACCCAAATGTTTTTCTTTTGCGATTCAAACAGAGCAGCAATTTTAAGTAACTTTCAAATGTACTCATATTATCATTTTTTATTCGTTCTCTTGTTATCTTTATTTGAAAAAGCAGGAATATATGCTTAGGAGCCAGACCATTTTTGGTTCAGCACCCTGGGTAGCACTTGCTGGTGGCTAGAATTAGATTTTATACATAAATTTGATATTTAGCTTGGTTTATCCGTATTAGTCAGTAGACAAGATGTCAAAATAACCAGAGTATTGCAGTATGCAATTAAATACTCTGATAATTATTACTTTTCTGACCCTTTAAAATGGAAACTTTTTTTCCTATTGTTAAATAAAACTCAGTCTTGGGAATACAATAGAAACAAAAATACCATCTCCTTTAATCAACTGGTGTCTGTTGTAGAGAGATGCTAGAATATAATGCAGTTGAGGACCACCAGATAGTAACACAATAATCTCCAAGCATTCCATTAACTAACAACAATGTCTGTCCTATAATGGCTTATTGCTTGTCCATTGCAACCAATAGTTTGTTGTGTAGGAATTGAAGTGAAGTTGGAAGCCTTCCTGTTTTACAGTAATACAGTAAGTGCTACTGCATGTAGCTTCCTTGTAGCCCTATCTGAGAGAGTCTGACATGCAGCATTTATCTCAAACCACTATTGATCCCAGCTCTATAAAAATTATTACACTTGACCCCATCCTGCACCCTGCTCATTGTCTTTCCAATGGGTAGAAAATAGCGTTCAGCCTCTGGACGATGCTGCGGGGGGAGGTGATGAGTGGGGAAGGGTTGGAAGCAATGTTGTGTGAAGATATCCAAATGAAAAAAACAGAATAGATACAATTAATGTCTCTTCCTCCCATCTCTTTTTAACTGAGTGGAAGATTCAAGGATATCCCTCTTGTGTGACCTTTCATAGCACCTGCAACATTCGCTCTCACATATATATTGTCAGAGTCCATTCGAGTTAATTGCTTTTGGATGTTTCATCCCATTTTGATGCTGAATGCAACCTGCACACTGTAATTTTTAAGTGCAGAGGCAAAGCAACAGTATGTTATAAAACTACTAAATAAGAACTAAACGTAAAAAATAAATTACAAAAATAATTTTATTATCAAATAAAGGAAAAACCTTTTAGTATTAATATTATTATTCTTATCAGCATTATTATTTTATTATTATTATTATTATTATATAATTAGCCAGCATTTTTTAGCATTGAATACATGATCAAAAGGGCGCACAATACTCTACCCCTGTACACAGAACTACATTTCAGATATCACACTTGACAATGCAAACTGATACAAGAAAAGATTAGACTTTACCAACTTTTTTTTAGTATAAAATCAAATTTATACAAATATTACATTAAAAAAAATATATATATAAAGGGAAAATTCAAGGGATTTTTACCATTTAAAATAAAAAATAAATATTAAAAAAATATAAAAAATGAAAAAAAAGTCTTAAAATAAAAATTAAGCAAAATTAAGAAAATAAAAATGAAGCAACCCTCTCTCAGCCAAGAGGTTAATTAATACTTGGGATAAGCCAGTATGCATGAAGTCATCCTATTGATTAAGACTTATCTTTTTATGGAGATACAACAATGTACAGGTTAGTTAGTCCTTATCTGTCTTCACAATGTTTTTCGATGACTGTGATACATACTTTCCCTACCACTTTAATTAATTTTTATGTTCCTTTTTTTTTCTCCAGATGACATAACAACCTAATAAGCATGTTCAGTTGTAATGAAAAAAACTAATTGAATTAACAGTGTGTTACGGACCACTTCTTCCCAGGGAAAATTAGTGTGTTTACTGTGCGTGTCTGACGGAGCTACAGTCATTTGTATTTCTTTATTATTCAACACTTCTGTGCAAGGACCCAGAAAAGCAAAAGGTCAACTAAACCTCTCTTTGGCCAAAAATAAAAAGAATACAGTGAAATAACCAAGAAAATTTGTTTTCAATAGACCTAAAAATTCTAGTAATAAAATATAGCTAGAGAGGTACAGTATATACTTTATTTTATAGCTTACTATTTTACTAAATACAAGCGTATTAATTAGATAAATTAAGCAAATAAATAAAAACTTATACCCTGATGTTGCGGACTTCCTTTGTGACATAATCTGGTTTCCCAAGCAATATGGCTTCTTACGAGGGGCTGAGATATTGGATCTGGGATTTAAAGTGAAATTCTGGTCAAATCTGAAGGGAACTTGGATGAATTACATCTTTGGACATAAACAAATTTACAATATACATATAGGGGCCAATTTATGAAATGTCTGTCCGACATGATCCGATCAGCGGATCAGGTCCGACAGACAATCGCTGAATGCGGAAAGCAATACGCTCTCCGCATTCAGCATTGCACCAACAGCTCTTGTGAACTGCTGGTGCAACGCCGTCCCCTGCAGATTTGCTAGCAGGGGGTGTAAATCAACCCCATCATATCCGATCGAGTTGATTTCACGCGATCTCTGTCCGCCTCCTCAGAGCAGGCGCACAGGTTATGGAGCAGCGGTCTTTAGAAGGCTGAAGGCTCACCAGAAACACGGCCCTTCAAACTCTATACGGAGCTTGATAAATGGGCCCCAATACTGTATTTGCAAAAATGCTTTTAGTATAAGTTATCGCTGGTTTAGTGTTCCTCTGCACGTGCATGTGAAGCATTGCTAGATATTCTGAGAGCACCAGCATTTTATATAGTGTGGCTTGTATTATATCAGCAATGATGCAAAAGGAGTCACTACCAGATGATACAAGCATCTTAGGCTTCTTAAAGGGACACTGTACCCAAAAATTTTCTTCCGTGATTCAGATTGAGCATGAAATTTTAAGCAACTTTCTAATTTACTCCTATTATCAAATTTTCTTCATTCTCTTGGTATCTTTATTTGAAATGCAAGAATCTAAGTTTAGATGCCGGCCCATTTTTGGTGAACAACCTGGGTTGTCCTTGCTGATTGGTGGATAAATTCATCCACCAATAAAAAAGTGCTGTCCAGAGTACTGAAACCAAAAAAAAAGCTTAGATGCCTTCTTTTTCAAATAATGATAGCAAGAGAACGAAGAAAAAATGATAATAGGAGTAAATTAGAAAGTTGCTTAAAATTGCATGCTCTTTGTAAATTACAAAATAAAAAATTTGGGTTCAGTGTCCCTTTAAGAAAGGGCTCTGTGTAAAATGCTGGTGCACAGAGCATACTTAAATACACAACTGGAGCAGCTATAACTTTTACTAGAAGCATTTTTACTAATACATGAATATTGCAAAATGCTTCTATTCAGAAATGAAAAGCACTCATGTGTATTCCAAATTTGGCTGCAATGCGCCTTTAAAGTGATAAACTTTTTTAAAACACGGACCGTAATTGAAGCGATATTTGGATGGACTTTAATTGATCACTTCTAATGAAAATACTCTGTAACTTACTTTTTAATCTAGCCGCACCATTCTTATACCCCGCATTCTGGCTGCCTACTTCAAAACTCTTTTTTTATTTTTTTAAGCTAATGGTTTTTAATGATCTCTAATTTGGCGCTCTACCTAGAAAAAAAAATTTGTGTGATAACCCTACCGCTAGAGCGCTGATTGGAGAATAGTCAACCGTTAGCTAAAATTGTTTTATTAGTTTTGAAGTGGGCAGCGGAAGCACAGGGTATTAGAATGATACTGCGAGATTAAAAAATGAGTTATGGCGCATACTCATTAGAAGTGATCAATTAAAGTTGCTGTAAAATGGCGCTTAGATTCCGGACCTGATTTTGAAACATGTGAAGTTTACCATTACTTTAAGTAATAAGTAATATTGTTTTTTGGTAAAGATATAGGGCTTGTTTACAAGCGGAGCAAATTAAATTTAGCACTATTGTGCATTAACATTTTTCGAGCGCAGATCAATAGCGCTTCTATTTTGGGCTCAGGCTGGGAGCACACAGTAAACTCCAAGCTGGATATCCCTAGAGTCCAAAGCCGACAGTGTGCACAAATACCCACTCAAGCAGTGTAGTTCTGTGCTATACTAATTCAATGAAAGCTAAAAAAACAGTTTATACATTCACTCATATACACACAGACATATTTTATCACACAGACCCACCCTTTTCCATGTACCATATCCATTTAATTCTGCTACAAAATGTTTTTCATTAATAAACCTTTGTTTCATAAATATTGTCTAAATATAATGGTATTGTAATGCTTTAGCCTGGAATAAGGCCCTTATGGGAGTGAGATATACAAATACAGAGTCTCCAAAACAGAAAAAGATGCGCTCCTTGTGTGTCAATCTGCTAAACAATTCATGCCCAAATCCAGCCGTTTCTTCAGGTATCAGATCAGGCAATTGTTTTTAATAAAATTAATATATATATAAACAATCAATGCACTACAATGTGCAAAAGTGTGCAAATACACTACGTGTTTCTCAGCCCTCTGGCTGTTTCTTCAAGTATCAGATCAGGCAATTTATTAAAACAAATATATATACAGTGGGGGAAAAAAGTATTTAGTCAGCCACCAATTGTGCAAGTTCTCCCACTTAAGAAGATGAGAGAGGCCTGTAATTTTCATCATAGGTATACTTCAACTATGAAAGACAAAATGTGGAAACAAATCCAGACAATCACATTGTCTGATTTGGAAATAATTTATTTGCAAATTATGGTGGAAAATAAGTATTTGGTCAATATCAAAAGTTTATCTCAATACTTTGTTATATATCCTTTGTTGGCAATGACAGACGTCAAACATTTTCTGTAAGTCTTCACAAGGTTGTCACACACTGTTGCTGATATGTTGGCCCATTCCTGCATGCAGATCTCCTCTAGAGCAGTGATGTTTTGGGGCTGTCGCTGGGCAACACGGACTTTCAACTTCCTCCAAAGCTTTTCTATGGGGTTGAGATCAGGAGACTGTCTAGGCCACTCCAGGACCTTGAAATGCTTCTTATGAAGCCACTCCTTCGTTGCCCAGGCGGTGTGTTTGGGATCATTGTCATGCTGAAAGACCCAGCCACGTTTCATCTTCAATGCCCTTGCTGATGGAAGGAGGTTTGCACTCAAAATCTAACGATACATGGCCTCATTCATTCTTTCATGTACACAGATCAGTTGTCCTGTTCCCTTTGCAGAAAAACAGCCCCAAAGCATGATGTTGCCACCCCCATGATTCACAGTAGGTATGGTGTTCTATCTCCTTCAAACACGACAAGTTGTGTTTCTACCAAACAGTTATACTTTGGTTTCATCTGACCATATGACATTCTCCCAATCCGCTTCTGGATCATCCAAATGCTTTCTAGCATACTTCAGATGGGCCCGGACATGTACTGGCTTAAGCAGGGGGACACAACTGGCACTGCAGGATCTGAGTCCCTGGCGGCGTAGTGTGTTAATGATGGTAGCCTTTGTTACGTTGGTCCCAGCTCTCTGCAGGTCATTCACTAGGTCCCCCCGTGTGGTTTTGTTATGTTTGCTCACCGTTCTTGTGATCATTTTGAGCCCACGGGGTGAGATCTTGCGTGGAGCCCCAGATCGAGGGAGATTATCAGTGGTCTTGTATGTCTTCCATTTTCTAATTATTGCTCCCACAGTTAATTTCTTCACACCAAGCTGCTTGCCTATTGCAGATTCAGTCTTCCCAGCCTGGTGCAGGTCTACAATTTTGTGTCTGGTGTCCTTCGACAGCTCTTTGGTCTTCACCATAGTGGAGTTTGGAGTGAGACTGTTTGAGGTTGTGGACAGGTGTCTTTTATACTGATAACAAGTTCAAACAGGCGCAATTAATGCAGGTAATGAGTGGAGGACAGAGGAGCCTCTTAAAGAAGAAGATACAGGTCTGTGAGAGCCAGAAATCCTGCTTGTTTGTAGGTGACCAAATACTTATTTTCCACCATAATTTGCAAATAAATTCTTTCCAAATCAGACAATGTGATTGTCTGGATTTGTTTCCACATTTTGTCTCTCATAGTTGAGGTATACCTATGATGAAAATTACAGGCCTCTCTCATCTTCTTTAGTGGGAGAACTTGCACAATTGGTGGCCGACTAAATACTTTTTTTCCCCACTGTATAAAAACAAACAATCAATGCACTACAATGTGCAAAAAAAGTGCAAATACTCTACGCGTTTCTCATCCCTCAGGTATCTGAAGAAACGGCCAGAGGGCAGAGAAATGCATAGCGTATTTGCACACTTTTGCACATTGTAGTGCATTAAATGCTTTAATATATATTAGTTTTAATAAATTGTGTGTTTTTAATCACTTTGTTTTGCCTGATCTATAAAATCCAAGCACACCATTGTATAATAGCTGCCTGCTGGAATTGAAAACCAGAGGATTTGGAGCTGATTACAAGCACACAAAAGAACCTGCCCACCGTTGTTCCAGCAAGCGGGAGATCAGCGAGCTGTGGCGCTGCAAGACTCCAGACTGTTTCCAACAGCACACTAGAGGGCAGCATGTTTTGTGAGTCCATTGGGAGCTGGGAAGCATCAGTTTGGGCATGGATTGTTTCTCAAACTGATACACACAAGGAAGCGCCTCTTTTTCTGTTTTGCAGACTCTGTATTTGTATATCTCGCGGAATATTGCTATATACAGGACTTTCTTCTGATGGACTGTTTGGCGCCCCCTATATTCTAAACTAAGTTAAGAAAGTGCTGGCCTTCTGGGAGTGAACTGGCTGGTGTGGCAATATTGCTGCATTGTGATGGGGGGTGGTTATTCACCCATATAAAAGTTGAGGGAGGATAGCCTTCATCCTCTTTTGCCTTCATCCTGCAAACTGATCCCCTCCTACCCTCCCTGGTCATGGCTGGCAAGCAGATTGTACAGCTTCCATTAGGGTTGCTTAGTCATTCCGGATCACACAGGGTTAGTTGACCTAGTAATTGTAATTTCCATTCCCCTCAATCAGTCATGCTTTACGACTCAACTTTCTGGGGTCCCTAAGGTTTGGTGTTGTCATCGTTTACATCCTAGCTTGGCATGTGGTTTGGGCTCAAGCTATTGGCGGAATCTATGAGGGTTGGCCATTAAGGAGGAAGCGAGGGCGTGCTCCTCTGGGAAAGTGGTGGGCTGAAGAGCTCAGTTGAACATCCTTTTCCCATCTCAGGCATGGTAGCTAGACTCTACCATGTGAATCAGCCTGAGGGGCCGAATTATCAAGCTCCGAATGCCCCTTGTTTTCCGGCGAGCCTTCTAAAGACCGCTGCTCCATAACTTGTCCGCCTGCTCTGAGGCAGTGGACAGAAATCAACCCGATTGATTTGGCCACAAATCTGCCCGATCAATTTGGCCGTGAATCTGCAGGGGGCAGCATTGCACCAGCAGTTCAAAAGAACTGCTGGTGCGATGATAAATTCCGACAGCGTATGCTGTCAGTATTTATTGATGTGCAGCAGACATGATACGCTACATCGTATCATGTCCGCTCAAACTTACATAAATATGCCCTAAGTATAGACCTAGCTTTGCAGGGATTTCTAGTACTAGGGCCTGCTTGCCGCTAGTTTTGGTTACCTTTAAGGTAAAGAGTTATTTAAGGTTTGCCGTTTTATAATAAAAGTGACCTTACGGTCTTAACCCAGCTTTCTGTGTCGTCAAAGCAGGATTGGGGAAAAAAACAGCCGAAATTAAGAGATCACTTTTTAAAGAATCATATTTGTAAATGTGCAAAAAAAAAATGAATTTAAAATTGTACATTATTGATTTGTCAGAATGGGTAGTTGAAGAAAAGTACTTTTGAAAGGTTGACATATGTTCCCCCCCCCCCCATTTTTCCCAACCAAGAGCACCACTTCAAATCTGGTGTACAAATGTTCCCATCTGTCAGCTGTACTTATGGATTTTGAAAATGCTGTACTCTATATGGTCTTGGTGGAACCATAAGCTGTGGCACTAGGTTTCATACCATTAAATCTGGTTAAATGCAGGATTTAGGCTTGTATGTATGTATTTCAAAATTAAATAGTGTAAACTGAACAGTGTTAAGTTAACCTGTCTCATTTCAAACACTGAGCAATCTTAGCCTGAGAGTATAACATTTTATGAAGATGTAAAAATTTTAGATAAAATGCCTCCTGGCATCTGGAAAGTACTTGCATAAAGGGGCAGTAAACTGGAATGTAATTAAAATGTATATACAAATTAAAAAAATCATATCTGCCAAAAGGGCACCTACCATTTGTGTATTGAGGAGGAAACATTTCTGCATGGTTTTAAATATAGAATTTCTACAGCATTGTCAAATAATCATAAATACATATTGCTAAAAAATATGTTTTTATGGACCCTGGCCACACCACACAACTACCACATTGAAGTTACAATCTGAAATTGTACAAATAAATAAAAAACATTTACTAAGTAAGTCCTACCTACTCTGCAAATGAAAGTGATCTGCTGCCTGACTCTGGCACACACTGTACAAACTGAAGTGCCAAGTCTGTCTCACACTATGCATAGTGATTTAGTGCACACTCAGAAATCCTCTCAAATGCTAATACTTTACTCCTTGTAATGACATTTCCATCACTCATTAGCACTCTGGTGCACCCTCTGGTGGCTGCCAAAATGTAAAAAATAATATATGTATATTTTTTTAAATACTAGTTGTGCTTGTCTCATGGGGCCCCCTGGCCCACTGGGCGCCTGACAGGATTCACCCTATTCACCCCCTGATGGCGGCCCTGCCACTCAGGTATACATTTTAAACAAAAGATGCAAATAGAATGAAACATATTATATAACAGAAAGTTATTTAAAATTGCATGCTCTATCTGAATTATGAAAGGAACAAAAATAGATTTCATGTCCCTTTAAAGTATTTAAGAGTAAGAGTTTGAAGTGAAATACTGGACACACAGTTTGTGAATAGAGAAATATTGTGTCATTTGATTCTTCTAAAAGATTGGCTGACTTCCTTGCAAGTTACCCTAATACTTCCTAACACCCCAGGAGAAGGATAGCGAGAGGAGAATTAGGAAGAATTAGGTAGTTCAGCACTCAGTGCTTGTGATGTGCAAATAGTTTAAGATCCCAAAATTATTGTCCATATAATGTTTACACAGAGCAAAGAGTAAAACAGTATGATGGTGGGAAGAATTGGAACATGCAAAGTTAGCAGAAGAAACAGTCACAAAGCCTACCCACAAACAAGCTGCTGGTGTAGTTGCCCTTTCTGAATATGAATGACCCGGTCACCAGAGATAAATGCTTGTTACTCAGTAGTAAGCACCATATGGTCTCGACTATATCTAGAGAAAGGGTCAGATTATAAAAAACTCACCATCATGGAGAGAAATCACGCAAATTCTTTGGAGCTTTTTTGAGCATTATATTGTGATGAAGGTATCTCTCCTCTACACCAAGAACATGTATAGCGCAATAAACTGCTTTCAAGCTAAACTTTATTTCTATAAAATTGTTTGAGGGACCTCACAGTACTGATGAAACTTCTTAGATAATCTCACCAGAGTGGAGAGTTATAGATCATTAGGCCCAAAGAGAGAACCAGGAACCTATCATCAGATGACCAAGGCTTGAAGCTACCGGGTGTCTTAAAGAAAACAATGCTCTGGCTTGAAAGTACTGTATTGCTCCACTTTTTTAAAGAACAGCATGTTCTGATCTGTATGTAGATGAAACAGATATAGATAATAACTCATCAAAATTTCTATTCAGATTAAACAATAGAGATAGATACTAAAGCAAAACAAGAGGGAAGCCAAGGTATTCATCACCTCCTTGATGTTTTCTACAAAGCCTCAGTACTTTCCATGGGAAGCAGCCAATGAGAACTCAGGATTCTGCTGTTTTGGTATTGTGTTTCATGGTAGCTGCATCTGCAACAGTTGTGAGTTCCTAAATTACACAACCAGTTGATTTTGGTGTTTCCAGGAATGGTCAGAGGATAGTTCATTGTTCACTTCCCAGAATGTTACAGTGAAGGTACAGGAGGTATTGTCTCATACAATACAACTAGTTATAAAAAAAAGTAGATGTGATATATTATATTAGAATTGATAGTGCAATAAAGAACGACATTTTTTAATGTTGCCTTTTGTTTCTTTTTAATACAGGTCACACTGTTTAATCTCTTTGCGAAAGCAAAATATAAAAGAAAGGGAAAAAAACTAAAGACTCATAATGGTGAGAAAAGACTATATGGAAGAATTGAAAAAAATAAAACCTTAAAGTCAGCAACCTGCAACCTGTCATAAATCAAGGATCCCAAAATCCCAAAGTTCCACCAAATTAAAAACGAGAGCCAGCAAGCTGGTGAAGCAAGTAATGGCTTGAGAAGCGATGCAGTTTCATTACTACGGGCTAAACGCTGATCAGTAGCAATTCCATGCAAAAGCTAGTGGTCTGAAAAGCACACTCCATCAGCAGCCTGTGTCTGCAGGGACAAAACTGAGGACCTGCAAGTTCCGCAACCTACACAGTTTTACCGGCTTTATTTTTAGCTTATTGCCCCCTTGTTGATGCCATCTGTGCTTTTGACGAGCCCTCTGCAAGTTTTGTCAAGTTAAAACAACAAACAAGGTAACTCTCACTCTATTAAAGTGTCCTACATCTAAATGCATTGCTGGCCTCATATGCATGAAAGGGTTAACCCTTTGTTTGCCATAGAGGGCATTAACACATTGCTACAAAATGAATATTTAACCCCTTTGCTGTCACAGAGTTAAAGACATTATAATAAGAACAATGACTTGCTCTGATTGATTAGAACATGTGGGTTTCTTTTTGGATTACTGGTTTTGACTTACCATGTATTTAACTCTCTGAAAGAGAAAGAAACACAGCAATGCAGTTTCTATAGAATCTTACTCCCAGGAAAAAAAATAAAAAATATGCCCCTCCCCCCAAAAAAATTCTAATGTCAAACCTCTATGACTACGGCTCATTGCAGCTGAAACGTGTCAGAGTGCTTCAGCAGTTTGTGACTGTGATGATTTTACCAGTCTAATACAAGCTATGTTTTACATTCTTACATAGAGTGCTGCAAGTTTTTATTTCAAGACTTTCCCCTCCTGGGCCGTCCATGTCTCACTGATGATGATCTAAGACTCTCCGCTCAGGCCACATGATCTAAGAAAAGTCCTCTGTATTGCAATTAGGGTTGCCACCTCGCCATGTTTTCCTTAACACTTATGAGTTACACATGTTGCAGGGTTTGCAGGGAGGAACAAGCATAGTGCTGTCCCGGCGCCACTATTTGTGTGCTGTCCAGAGGTGCAATGCATGTTCCCCTCTGCATGCCCTGCAACATGTGTAACTCATACATTTCCAGGAAAACATGGTTGAGGCCCTAATTGCAAGGCTCCTTTACAAGCACAAATTTTAGCTTGATTTATCTCACTATGTTTATCTCAGTATGCACGGCTCTGGATGTGAATGAGAGACAACTAGATTACAATATATTACAATAAATTTTGTGTTTTCAACTCTCTCCTCTACCCACCTGCACCACCCCCCTCATCTGCATTCAGTGCTCAAGACCTGGCTGACTACTTCTTCAATAAAACAATTACCATCCGAAGAAACATCCCAACACAAGCCTGCAATCTCCCAACTTCGCTCCCAATCTCCCCCTCTGCCACTCTCTGCACCCTCCTCCCAACCACTGAGAGTGAAGTGGCTTCCCTATTGTCTTCCTCACACTCACTACCTGCCCACTTGACCCTATTCCTTCACATCTAATACCTTCTCTGTCTCCCACCCTCACTCTGGCTATTACTCACATATTCAACCTATCCATTTCTACCGGCTCATTCCCTGCCTCCTTTAAACATGCAAAGGTCCCCCAGCCTCAAAAGAAAAACCTTCCTTGACCCTAACTATCCTGAAAACTACCATCCAATATCACTGCTCCCGCTAGCTTAAAAAATCCTTGAAAAACTAGTTTTCGATCGCCTAACCCAATTCCTGTCCTCCAACTCATTGCTCGACCCCCTGCAATCTGGCTTCTGTCCCCAACACTCAACTGAGACTGCCCTCACCAAGGTTACCAACGATCAACTTTCTGCTAAAAACAAAGACTACTACTCTATACTCATCTTACTTGACCTCTCTGCTGCCTTTGACACTGTTGACCATCCCCTTCTCCTACAGACTCTCAGCTCTCTTGGGCTCTGTGACACTGCCCTCTCTTGGATTCACTCATATCTCTCTAACAGATCCTTTGCAGTCTCTTTTGCTGGTGACTCATCCTCTCCATTGCCTCTGACTGTTGGAGTACCTCAAGGCTCTGTCCTAGGTCCTCTACTCTTCTCTATTAACAATTCTTCACTGGGTAAACTTATCAAAAGCTATGGCTTCAACTATCACCTCTATGCTGATGATACCCAGATCTACCTTTCCACCCCTGCACTCTCTCCTTCTGTCAATTCTCACTGCTTATCTGGCATTTCCTCCTGGATGGCCTCTCACCACCAAAAAATAAACATGTCCAAGACCAAACTACTTCTATTCCCCCCCCTCTAACTCTACTCCAGTTTCTAATTTTTCCATCACTGTTGGCGACACCACTATCTCCCCATCACCCCAAGTCTGCTTCCTCAGAGTCACACTTGACTCAAATCTGTCCTTCATTCCCCAAATCCAACTGCTCTCTTCATCCTGCCGCAACCACCTACGCAATATCTTCAAAATGTCTCTGTTTCTGAATGCTAAAACCACTAAACAGCTAATCCTCTCCCAGGTAATTTCTCAACTTGACTGCTGTAATAACCTACTAACTGACCTTCTCCTCTCTCACCTCTCTCCCATTCAATCCATCCTAAATGCATCTGCCAGGCTAATCCACCTCTCTCGACGCTCTGTTTCTGCTACACCTCTCTGTGAGTCCCTTCACTGGCTCCCCATTCACAGCAGAGTTAAATTCAAAATTCTCACCCTGACCTACAAAGCCCTCACCAATGCTGCCCCACCCTACCTGTCCTCACTCATCAACAAATATACTCCAGCCTGCCCCCTAAAATACAACAATGACCTGCTCCTTGCGTAATCTGCCATCACTTTCTCTCATGTTAGACTACAGAACTTCTCTCGTGTGGCACCAACCCTCTAGAATGCACTTCCTCAAGCCATCAGACTTTCACCTAACCTCTCCTCCTTTAAACGTTCCCTAAAGACCTTTCTATTCAGGGAAGTTTATCACCCAGCTTATTAACAAACTAACTTCACTTAGCTAACAGTTGCCCTCATCTATCTCCTCACTAATATCATTCTGACCTTTGCAGTCCCCACCTCCTGTTTCCTATCCTCCTACCCATCTAGATTGTAAGTTCCCACGGGAATTGGGCCCTCAATTGCCCCTGTATTTGTTTGTAAAATGTTGTCTTTATTGTTTCTCCGTTGTACTTTTATCCTTGTACCCATGGGCAGCGCTGCGGAATCTGTTGGTGCTTTATAAATAAAGAATATTAATAATAATGATAATACTTAAAATGCTACAAAAATAATAAGAGGAAGAGGCAAAGGGGTCAATTTATGTAAGTGCGAGCGGACATGATACGATGTAGGGTATCATGTCCGCTGCAGCATTTATCATTGCACCAGCAATTCTTGTGAACTGCTGGTGCAATGCCGCCCTGCAGATTCGCGGCCAATCGGCTGCTAGCAGGGGGTGTTAATCAACCCAATCGTATTCAATCGGATTGATTTCTTTCCCCTGCCTCAGAACAGGCAGACAGGTTATGTGGTCTGTAGACCGCTGCTTCATAACTTCTTTTTCTGGCGAGAAAAACACGGGCATCAAGCTCCATACAGAGCTTGATAAATTGACCCCCAAGGGTGTATGTGTTGTGGCTAGTATGTATGTACATTAAACTTTCCGCATTCAGTTAGAACAGTCAATTTTTAGATACATTAAATTTACTTCAGTTAACAAATTTGCTTCATTCTCTTGGTATGCACTGTTGAAAAGTATACCTAGGTATTTAGTGTCAGGGGCACAAATGCACTACTGAGGGTTAGCAGGTGATTGGTGGCTTAGTTACACATATACCTCTTGTCACTGACTCACTAAACGGGAATTGCTGCTTTGTAGCTTACTTTAACTATGCATTTAACCTTTTTGCATGGGATGAAAATAAAGTAATATTCAAGCAATAGTGCATTATTAAAATGTTCTGACACATTAGAGAACTGTATTTTTATCTTTTGTGCCTTTTAACTTGGAAAGTGTATAGCAAAGAAAAAAATTAAAAATTCCACTACCTGAGCGTTTAGCTCTAGGGCAAGTTTGTATATCTGTAATAAGAATATATTGAGGGGAAAGGATGTGCTAAACTGGCGAATCTGCACTATAAGACACGATTACAGCAGCACGTACAATACTAACACTTGCACAATAAATATTAACCAATTATAATACCAGAGCAAACAAAACAAGAGTGAGCTAATATATATAGAATGTGTTCAAAGCACCTCAAGTGGGCAAGGTATTCGATGTGTTCTTAAAGACCCTTAGATGTAAGGGGTTAAATTAAATATATTTATTACATACAATAAAATTGTGGTTCCACAAAAAACATGATCATAAACAATAAAATTCTAACGGCTAGATTTAGAGTTCTGCGGCCAAAGGGGTGCGTTAGCTACGCGTGCTTTTTTTCTCCTGCACCTTTTAAATACTGCTGGTATTTAGAGTTCACAGAAGGGCTGCGTTAGGCTCCAAAAAGGGAGCGTACAGGCATTTTTACCGCCACTGCAACTCTAAATACCAGCGGTGCTTACGGACGCGGCCAGCTTCAAAAACGTGCTCATGCACGATTCCCCCATAGGAAACAATGGGGCCGTTTGAGCTGAAAAAAAAGCTAACACCTGCAAAAAAGCAGCGTTCAGCTCCTAACGCAGCCCCATTGTTTCCTATGGGGAAACACTTCCTAAGTCTGCACCTAACACCCTAACATGAACCCTGAGTCTAAACACCCCTAACCTTACACTTATTAACCCCTAATCGGCCGCCCCCGCTATCGCTGACCCCTGCATATTATTATTAACCCCTAATCTGCCGCTTCATACACCGCCGCAACCTACGTTATCCCTATGAACCCCTAATCTGCTGCCCCTAACCTCCGCTGACCCCTATATTATATTTATTACCCCCTAATCTGCCCCCCCCAACGTCGCCGCTACCTACCTACAATTATTAACCCCTAATCTGCCAACCGGACCTCACCGCTACTCTAATAAATGTATTAACCCCTAAAGCTAAGTCTAACCCTAACCTTAACACCCCCCTAAGTTAAATATAATTTTATTCTAACGAAATAAAATAAATCTTATTAAATAAATTATTCCTATTTAAAGCTAAATACTTACCTGTTAAATAAACCCTAATATAGCTACAATATAATATAATAATAACTATTTAATAGCTACCTAGATAAAATAATTACAAAATTACCTGTAAAATAAATCCTAACCTAAGTTACAATTAAACCTAACACTACACTAGCAATAAATTAATTAAATAAACTACCTACAATTATCTACAATTAAACCTAACACTACACTATCAATAAATAAATTAAATACAAATACCTACAAATAAATACAAATAAATACACTAACTAAAGTACAAAAAATAAAAAAAGAACTAAGTTACAAAAAATAAAAAAAGAACTAAGTTACAAAAAAATAAAAAAATTATTTACAAACGTTATAAAAATATTACAACAATTTTAAGCTAATTACATCTACTCTAAGCCCCCTAATAAAATAACAAAGCCCCCCAAAATAAAAAAATGCCCTACCCTATTCTAAAATAAAAATTGAAAAGCTCTTTTACCTTACCAGCCCTTAAAAGGGCCTTTTGCGGGGAATGCCCCAAAGAATTCTGCTCTTTTGCCTGTAAAAAAAACATACAATACCCCCCCCCAACATTACAACCCACCACCCACATACCCCTAATCTAACCCAAACCCCCCTTAAATAAACCTAACACTAAGCCCCTGAAGATCTACCTACCATGTCTTCACCACGCCGGGTATCACCGATCCGTCCAGAAGAGGGTCCGAAGTCTTCCTCCTATCCAGGCGATGTCTTCATCCAAGCGGGGGCTGAAGAGGTCCATCATCCGGCTGAAGTCTTCATCCAAGCGGGGGCTGAAGAGGTCCATCATCCGGCTGAAGTCTTCTATCAAGCAGCATCTTCAATCTTCTTTCTTCCGGCTCCATCTTCATCCCACCGACGCGGAACATCCTTCCTCCACGACGAACTCCCGACGAATGAAGGTTCCTTTAAGGGACGTCATCCAAGATGGCGTCCCTCGAATTCCGATTGGCTGATAGGATTCTATCAGCCAATCGGAATTAAGGTAGGAAAATTCTGATTGGCTGATGGAATCAGCCAATCAGATTCAAGTTCAATCCGATTGGCTGATCCAATCAGCCAATCAGATTGAGCTTGCATTCTATTGGCTGATCGGAGCAGCCAATAGAATGCGAGTTAAATCTTGTGTTAAAAAACTTGTGTTAAAAAACGGTGAAAAAATTTGAAAAAAATGCACATGCAGAAAAATATATAACAATAAAAAATATAAAATCAAAATCCAAATTCTAATAAACCAATTGAAAAAAAATATAATATAATATTCAAAGTTTATCAAGTTGGGGATGAATCTAAACAATGTGTGTGTTGGTCAATGTGTCCCAAAAAAGGTGATGCAAAAAAACAACTGATGTTTCCTAGTGGTGAGGAATCCAGTGGTGTAACTTTGTTTCATGGTAGTGAAAAATACAGTGATGGGATTCTGATTGTGTCCTAGTGTTTTTCTTTCATCCAAATTGATCCCCAATAAAGTGTACAATAAAAATAAAAGTGTACAAGTGTACACTTCATGTAAAAGTGTACAGTGTACAAAAAAAATACAATAAAAATAAAAAAGATAGTGTAGAACGTCCAGACTTTGAATAAGTAATTAGAAATGAGCTTACCAGCTAGTAGTCAACGCGTTTCGGCTCATTCAAGGCCTTTTTCAAGACTAGTAGCTGACCCTGGCTGATGGCTCTTTATACTGAATTTCTGACCCACTTTGTTTGATTGTGGGTGTGGCCTCAAGCCGGAAGTGTTATGTGTATGTATCTGTTTGGTTGTTGTTATGTTTTTAGTTAACATCTCATTACAGTATTTGTGTCTATGCCTTAACATATTTTCACGTTTTTTTTAAAAAAGTATATTAAAATCATTCTATTATATATCCTTGTCTCTCCGTTTTATCTCCTTTCTTAGTGGCTATCTTTCAGAGAAGATGGGTATGTCTGATCTTCTCAGAGGTCCACTCACTTCAGGCTTCCGCTCCCAATGTAAACAGCTGATTCTTTTTATTGTAGCCGAGATCTGATTACTTTAAGGGGGAATACTACCTTAGGTCTTACTATCTAACCATGAGTATTGTAATCTTATCTTTGCTATAGATGAAATTTGCGAGGATTTTTTCTCATTAGCTTATTTCATCCGGTTGGGTAACTTTCTCATGCTGTCTCAAAAACGCAGCTGTTCGCATAGTCTAGGCAGCGCTATCAGTCGTCTGTAGGGGTCACGCCTCTTAATTTTTATTGTCTCTCATTACTCACGAGTCTTATTGGACCCGGTTTGTTTACTTTCTTCTTCTCTCTAATGTGACTCAGAACCCTTCTGTTTACACAAGTTCTACAAGGAAGAAAGTCTATAGATCTATTATATTGGCTGTTTCTTACAGAGCGTATGTGACTCGTATGAAAAAGATCCTGGCTACCTTGTTCTAACAAATATAAAAAGTACAAGCCGACCATTCCGGTATATTAATATCCTATATGGAATGTGAGAAACGGAAGTACTGTATATCCATATCAATCAATACAAGATATTCCTTATTTTTACACTCACAACAGAGTAATTGGTGATGTCTAATATCCTATGTGAAATGTGACGAGCAGTAGTATATAATATATATATTGGTTCACCCATAGGCAAGCTAGGCAGCCATTGTTCAGAGCCATAGGTATTAAGTCTTAGGCGCTTGATCTACTCTTTTATTCAAACAAAACAAGCGGTAATGGGGATTGTATGCAAGCAATATTAACTCTCCATAGCTAGCGTTACCAGGTGTACAGTTTTGAATCGAACAGTACAGAGTTTTAAAGGACAATTACATGTCCAGTTACAGTGGGGCCAAAAAGCATTTAGTCAGCCACCAATTGTGCAAGTTCTCCCACTTAAGACGATGAGAGAGGCCTGTAATTTTCATCATAGGTATACCTCAACTATGAGAGAAAAAATGTGGAAACAAATCCAGACAATCACATTGTCTGATTTGGAAAGAATTTATTTGCATATTATGGTGGAAATAAGTATTTGGTCACCTACAAACAAGCAAGATTTCTGGCTCTCACAGACCTGTATCTTCTTCTTTAAGAGGCTCCTCTGTCCTCCACTCATTACCTGTATTAATGGCACCTGTTTGAACTTGTTATCAGTATAAAAGACACCTGTCCACAACCTCAAACAGTCACACTCCAAACTCCACTATGGTGAAGACCAAAGAGCTGTCGAAGGACACCAGAAACAAAATTGTAGACCTGCACCAGGCTGGGAAGACTGAATCTGCAAAAGGCAAGCAGCTTGGTGTGAAGAAATCAACTGTGGGAGCAATAATCAGACATACAAGACCACTGATAATCTCCCTCGATCTGGGGCTCCACGCAAGATCTCACCCCATGGGGTCAAAAGATCACAAGAACGGTGAGCAAACATCCCAGATCCACATGGGGGGACCTAGTGAATGACCTGTAGAGAGGTGGGACCAACGTAACAAAGGCTACCATCAGTAACACACTACGCCGCCAGGGACTCAGATCCTGCAGTGCAGACGTGTCCCCCTGCTTAAGCCAGTACATGTCCGGGCCCATCTGAAGTATGCTAGAGAGCATTTGGATGATCCAGAAACGGATTGGGAGAATGTCATATGGTCAGATGAAACCAAAGTAGAACTGTTTGGTAGACACACAACTCGTCGTGTTTGGAGGAGATAGAATGCTGAGTTGCAACCAAAGAACACCATACCTACTGTGAAGCATGGGGGTGGCAACACCATGCTTTGGGGCTGTTTCTCTGCAAAGGGAACAGGACGACTGATCCATGTACATGAAAGAATGAATGGGGCCATGTAGCTTGAGATTTTGAGTGCAAACCTCCTTCCATCAGCAAGGGCATTGAAGATGAAACGTGGCTGGGTCTTTCAGCATGACAATGATCCCAAACACACCGCTCGGGCAACGAAGGAGTGGCTTCGTAAGAAGAATTTCAAGGTCCTGGAGTGGCCTAGCCAGTCTCCAGATCTCAACCCCATAGAAAACCTTTGGAGGGAGTTGAAAGTCGGTGTTGCCCAGCAACAGCCCCAAAACATCACTGCTCTAGAGGAGATCTGCATGCAGGAATGGGCCAACATACAAGCAACAGTGTGTGACAAACTTGTGAAGACTTACAGAAAATGTTTGACCTCTGTCACTGCCAACAGAGGATATATAACAAAGTATTGAGATGAACTTTTGATATTGACCAAATATTTATTTTCCACTATAATATGCAAATAAATTCTTTCCAAATCAGACAATGTGATTGTCTGGGTTTGTTTCCCCATTTTGTCTCTCGTAGTTAAGGTATACCTATGATGAAAATTACAGGCCTCTCTCATCTTCTTAAGTGGGAGAACATGCACAACTGGTGGCTGACTAAATACTTTTTTGCCCCACTGTATATATAGTCCTTGTGTGTTATCTAAATGTAAAAGTCCTCCTAGGCCTCAATGAAGTACATATATGAAGCAGAAAAAAAGTGTGGGCAGTCAAGGGGGTGAAATCACTGTTTACAGGCAGCCAAGGGGTAAAATGACTGCTCATTTGTGAAAAATATGCATGTAGGGTGAAAAGTGGGAGCTAAGTTAGAGCTTTTAGGGGGGCAATGTGTGAGCCCCACCCAACACTGCGCCAAAGTCACAGATTGTCCAGTATTTTTGTGGAGGACAGCTGGCAAGAGCTTGCATTTTCTAGCTTGATCAGTAATCTGGCTCTGTGTGTTTAAACCCCACAAAGGGTTAAAGATAAAGTCCCTATTCAGCATCCAATAGCATTGCAACTCCTAAGCACAACTTTACTTATGTGTCTTACCCCTCTGCAGGTGTTAAACATAGCTAATCATGGCATGTAAGGGAACAATGCAGTGTTCTAATGCATTAGAGCTTATCTTTTCTGCTTTAGAATGTCCCTTTATAGGGCTATACAAGATTATACAAACAGTAAACAGTGGGTTATAATTAATAGAAACCACTGCAATATGTATTATTCATCATTTTAAAAGGATTCTGCCTTTTATTAATTTTTTAACTTCATTAGTGGAGGGTCTATTACTTTTTGTCACATCCCCACAAGGGGCTGTGGGCTCTACAAGAAGGCAAAGGAATAGCTTTTGCTTTTAAGTATTTCTAGGATACAACTGCTCTATATGAAGGCAATTAATTGCCCAAGCTCAGAAGAGGACTTTTGAGGCAAAAAATATTTGACAGTAGAACTACTTTCAGTCTACTTGAAATGTGTTATTGTTTAAAAAGATAGATAATCCCATTTTACCCATTCCCCAGTTTTGCATAACCAATACAGTTGTATTAATATAGGCCTAGATTTAGAGTTTGGCGGTAGCCGCGAAAACCAGCGTTAGAGGCTCCTAACGCTGGTTTTAGGCTACCGCCGGTATTTGGAGTCACTCAAAATAGGGTCTAACGCTCACTTTTCAGCCGCGACTTTTCCATACCGCAGATCCCCTTACGTCAATTGCGTATCCTATCTTTTCAATGGGATCTTCCTAACTCCGGTAACTAACCCTATCATAAATAGTATTAACCCCTAATCTGCCCTCCCTAACATCGCCGACACCTAACTTCAATTATTAACCCCTAATCTGACGACCGGAGCTCACCGCTACTATAATAAATGGATTAACCCCTAAAGCTAAGTCTAACCCTAACACCCCCCTAACTTAAATATAATTTAAATCTAACGAAATTAATTAACTCTTATTAAATAAATTATTCCTATTTAAAGCTAAATACTTACCTGTAAAATACATCCTAATATAGCTACAATATAAATTATAATTACATTGTAGCTATTTTAGGATTAATATTTATTTTACAGGCAACTTTGTAATTATTTTAACCAGATACAATAGCTATTAAATAGTTAAGAACTATTTAATAGTTACCTAGTTAAAATAATAACAAAATTACCTGTAAAATAAATCCTAACCTAAGTTATAATTAAACCTAACACTACCCTATCAATAAATTAATTAAATAAAATACCTACAATTACCTACAATAAAACCTAACACTACACTATCAATAAATAAATTAAATACAATTCCTACAAATAACTACAATTACATAAACTAACTAAAGTACAAAAAATAAAAAAGAACTAAGTTACAAAAAATAAAAAAATATTTACCAACATAAGAAAAATATTACAACAATTTTAAACTAATTACACCTACTCTAAGCCCCCTAATAAAATAACAAAGACCCCCAAAATAAAAAAAATGCCCTACCCTATTCTAAATTAATAGAGTTAAAAGCTCTTTTACCTTACCAGCCCTGAACAGGGCCCTTTGCGGGGCATGCCCCAAGAAAATCAGCTCTTTTGCCTGTAAAAAAAAACATACAATACCCCCCCCCAACATTACAACCCACCACCCACATACCCCTAATCTAACCCAAACCCCCCTTAAATAAACCTAACACTAAGCCCCTGAAGATCTTCCTACCTTGTCTTCACCTCAACAGGTATCACCGATCCGTCCTGGCATCCGGTGCTGAAGAGGTCCAGAAGAGGCTCCAAAGTCTTCCTCCTATCCGGCAAGAAGAGGACATCCGGACCGGCAAACATCTTCATCCAAGCGGCATCTTCGATCTTCTTCCATCCGGTGCGGAGCGGGTCCATCTTGAAGCAGCCGACGCGGATCCATCCTCTTCTTCCGGCGTCTCCCGACGAATGACGGTTCCTTTAAGGGACGTCATCCAAGATGGCGTCCCTCGAATTCCGATTGGCTGATAGGATTCTATCAGCCAATCGGAATTAAGGTAGGAATATTCTGATTGGCTGATGGAATCAGCCAATCAGAATCAAGTTCAATCCGATTGGCTGATCCAATCAGCCAATCAGATTGAGCTCGCATTCTATTGGCTGTTCCGATCAGCCAATAGAATGCGAGCTCAATCTGATTGGCTGATTGGATCAGCCAATCGGATTGAACTTGATTCTGATTGGCTGATTCCATCAGCCAATCAGAATATTCCTACCTTAATTCCGATTGGCTGATAGAATCCTATCAGCCAATCGGAATTCGAGGGACGCCATCTTGGATGACGTCCCTTAAAGGAACCGTCATTCGTCGGGAGACGCCGGAAGAAGAGGATGGATCCGCGTCGGCTGCTTCAAGATGGACCCGCTCCGCACCGGATGGAAGAAGATCGAAGATGCCGCTTGGATGAAGATGTTTGCCGGTCCGGATGTCCTCTTCTTGCCGGATAGGAGGAAGACTTTGGAGCCTCTTCTGGACCTCTTCAGCACCGGATGCCAGGACGGATCGGTGATACCTGTTGAGGTGAAGACAAGGTAGGAAGATCTTCAGGGGCTTAGTGTTAGGTTTATTTAAGGGGGGTTTGGGTTAGATTAGGGGTATGTGGGTGGTGGGTTGTAATGTTGGGGGGCTTGGGTATTGTATGTTTTTTTTTTACAGGCAAAAGAGCTGATTTTCTTGGGGCATGCCCCGCAAAGGGCCCTGTTCAGGGCTGGTAAGGTAAAAGAGCTTTTAACTCTATTAATTTAGAATAGGGTAGGGCATTTTTTTATTTTGGGGGTCTTTGTTATTTTATTAGGGGGCTTAGAGTAGGTGTAATTAGTTTAAAATTGTTGTAATATTTTTCTTATGTTTGTAAAAAAAAAATTATTTTTTGTAACTTAGTTCTTTTTTATTTTTTGTACTTTAGTTAGTTTATGTAATTGTAGTTATTTGTAGGAATTGTATTTAATTTATTTATTGATAGTGTAGTGTTAGGTTTTATTGTAGGTAATTGTAGGTATTTTATTTAATTAATGTATTGATAGGGTAGTGTTAGGTTTAATTATAACTTAGGTTAGGATTTATTTTACAGGTAATTTTGTTATTATTTTAACTAGGTAACTATTAAATAGTTCTTAACTATTTAATAGCTATTGTATCTGGTTAAAATAATTACAAAGTTGCCTGTAAAATAAATATTAATCCTAAAATAGCTATAATATAATTATAATTTATATTGTAGCTATATTAGGATGTATTTTACAGGTAAGTATTTAGCTTTAAATAGGAATAATTTATTTAATAAGAGTTAATTAATTTCGTTATATTTAAATTATATTTAACTTAGGGACTTAGGGGGGTGTTAGTGTTAGGGTTAGACTTAGCTTTAGGGGTTAATCCATTTATTATAGTAGCGGTGAGCTCCGGTCGTCAGATTAGGGGTTAATAATTGAAGTTAGGTGTCGGCGATTGTTACGGTTACCCTTAGTCTCGCTGAGAGATGGACCGCTTAGTAGCCTGGATCCCTATTGCTAAAGAGGGGAGAAGCTGCTTTCCATAGTATTCTATATGAGTCTCGCAAATATAGAATAATCTCCCTTAGCTGCAGTACAGCTAGGATACCCTTCTGCCCACAAAAACGAGTCAACGCTGCGATTGAGGGTCAAAACAAGAACTCAGGCCTGGGATGCCCAGCCTGCTTTTTATTAAGGTTACATGCACACAGGGCACTCCCAGGGGGAGAGGGGGGGAAGCACAAAATCCCCCATCACCCATTTAGATAGAGAGCACTGTCCTTTGACAGGCCACAATAGGATTACAGTACTTAAGATAACAAGTTTACAAGTTCATCTTATCAATTAGCAGTCTGGCTCCAGAGGTGATTAGACAATAGTTTCTAAAAGCTGAAAAAAAAGAGTTAACTCTTTATGAAATGAAACTTGTTACGGTTTTCTTGGAGCCCTTCTTAGGCGCTGGCTTGCTGGTTCAGGCATTGCTGCTGGGAAATAAGCTCTTCACAACAAAATAACTAATGCTTCTGTAACAGCGATGTTAGGGAGGGCAGATTAGGGGTTAATACTATTTATTATAGGGTTAGTGAGGCGGATTAGGGGTTAATAACTTTATTATAGTATCGCTCAGGTCCGCTCGGCAGATTAGGGGTTAATAAGTGTAGGCAGGTGTCGGCGACGTTGAGGGGGGCAGATTAGGGGTTAATAAATATAATATAGGGGTCGGCGGTGTTAGGGGCAGCAGATTAGGGGTACATAAGGATAACGTAGGTGGCGGCGCTTTGCGGTCGGCAGATTAGGGGTTAATTATTGTAAGTAGCTGGCGGCGACGTTGAGGGGGGCAGGTTAGGGGTTAATAAATATAATACAGGGGTCGGCGGTGTTAGGGGCAGCAGATTAGGGGTACATAGGGATAATGTAAGTAGCGGCGGTTTACGGAGCGGCAGATTAGGGGTTAATAATAATATGCAGGGGTCAGCGATAGCGGGGGCGGCAGATTAGGGGTTAATAAGTGTAAGGTTATGGGTGCTTAGACTCGTGGTACATGTTAGGGTGTTAGGTGCAGACGTAGGAAGTGTTTCCCCATAGGAAACAATGGGGCTGCGTTAGGAGCTGAACGCTGCTTTTTTGCAGGTGTTAGTTTTTTTTTCAGCTCAAACAGCCCCATTGTTTCCTATGGGAGAATCGTGCACGAGCACGTTTTTGAGGCTGGCCGCGTCCGTAAGCAACTCTGGTATCGAGAGTTGCATTTGCGGTAAAAATGCTCTACGCTCCTTTTTTGGAGCCTAACGCAGCATTTTTTTGGACTCTCGATACCAGAGTTAAATTTATGGTGCGGCCAGAAAAAAGCCTGCGTAGCGTTAACAACCCATCTACCTCCAAATCTAGGCCATAGTTTTTACCTCTGTGATTACCTTGTATCTAAGCCTCTGCAGGCTGCCCCCTTATCTCAGTTCTTTTGACAGACTTGCATTTAGCCAATCAGTGCTGACTCATAAATAACTCCACTGGAGTGAGCACACTCTTATCTATATAACAGGCATGAACTAGCACTGACTAACTGAAAAACTGTCAAAATGCACTGAGGATAGGAGGTGGCCTTCAATGGCTTACAAATCAGTTTGAGCCTACCTAGGTTTAGCTTTCAACAAAGAATATCAAGAGCACAAAGCAAAGTTGATGATAAACGTAAACTGGAAAGTTGTTTAAGATTACATGCCCTATCTGAATCATAGGGTTCATTTTAAGTTATTTATTTTAACGCAATCTGTTTCCTTTTATGTTTACTTATATTTATTTATATATATATATATATATATATATATATATATATATATATATATATATATATATATATATATATATATATATATATATATATATATAGTGTATAGCTAAAAGAGCACTGGTTCATAAGCCCTTATGTCACCTGGGGTGAGTCACAGACATGTTTAAGACAACTGCATAAAAAACCCAGGATATATTGCTAATAATAAGTCTTTGCGGGTCCCTTTTAAGATTTACATGGTAGCCTCCTGTGTGCTGGACGAGCAGGTAACTGGACTTATTGCATAATAAAATCTCTTTATAGTTTATGCAGCACAAAACAGAAAACGCTTGCAGGAGCATAATCTTGCTGCACCTTAGGGTGAGTAGGAATTAGAATTAATATTTATGAGAAATATCATTGTAAATTAAGTTTATTATTTTTTTAATGAAACGATTACATGGAGTTTTATAAATAAAAAAATAGATTTTTAACAGTTGGCTTTAATGTAATGTTCCTTTAACTGCTCTTTTTATATAAAAGAAGAAAGAAAATCCCAACTTAAACTATATAACAAATTAAAAAATATATTAGAAAAATTAATTAAAAGTAAAATTCCCTCTCACCCTAGGGTGCGTTGACTAAATGCTCCGGTAAAGGTTTTTTTTTTTTGTTTTTTTCTGCTGCATAAACGCTAAAGGTATTTTATTATGCAATATATCCAGTTTACCTGTTTTGAACAGCACACAGGAGGTTTTCATAAAATACTTATTAGTGACCCAGAATGTTTTATTATTAGTGAGCTGAGCATTAAATACTTTGTAATAAGTTTGGCTAAATGGTGAAAAACAAAATTATTTTGCAGTTGGCAGGTGTGTTAAAGTCACTTTTTTATATGACTAAAGGGGTCAATTTATCAACCCGTCAAGCTGCTAATTCTGCGCGAGCCTTCAGGCTCGCCAGAATCAGGAGTTAAGAAGCAACAGTCATAAGACCGCTGTTCCTTAACTCGTCCGCCACCTCTGAGTCGGAGGACAGCAATCACCCCAATCGAATACGATCGGGATGATTGACACCCCCTGCTAATGGCGATTGGCCGCGAATGTGCAGAGACCGGCATTGCACAAGCATTTAACTAGAAATGCTTGTGCAATGATAAATGTATCGATGTGCGGCAGACATGATATGCTACAGCGGATCACGTCCACCCGCACAATGATAAATCGGGCCCCAAATAATCAAATGACAAGGAGATCAAAATCCAAGTGATCCGCTCTCTTTATTGATTGACAGAATAATCTATTGTTTTATTTATTGTGACAGAAATTAGTTTATGGTCACAGAAAAGACGTTTACCCAAAAAAAAGGTAATGGAGATCAAGAGAAAATAGTCAGAAGAGGATAAAGGGAGAAGGGAGGGAGGGAAAAGAAAGGAAGCAATATGCAAGATGTTGCTGGGTCAGGGATATGCATTTCACAGAATGCTGCCCAGTAAGTCTAAGGGGACTGGAAAAAAACACAATTTTCAGAGTTAAGTCACAAAATAAATAATGAAGATGCATTACTAAGCATAATTAAACAGAACTACATTTTTAGTTGAATATCCCTTTAAGCCACTCTCATTTGTGCTTTATTGTTTGTTTATGTGAGTTCTAAGCTGCACCAGTTGAGTCACTGATGTCTACACATAATTGCCAGTATTAAAGGGGCATTTCTATTTCCATATAATGTAAAATATCTGCATGCAAAATAAAAGTTTTTAATGTATTTAAGCTGTCATTGTGCTAGCAAAATGTTTTGCAGCTCAGGAACATACCATTTGAAAAGCTTTATTCTGTATATGTGATATGTAAGATGTTATTGCCCTTGTGAAGGTTCCTGACTAATTTTACGATTACCCAGTGATGTCTTAAAACACATTTTGTATAAGTTTGTACAAATGTTTTCAATTGTTTTAAAGGGACATAAAATTAAACTTTTATTATTAACAACTAAAACTAAAAACTTTCCAATTTAAATCTGATCAAATTGATCTTTTGATCTCTTTGTCTCCTCTGCTGAAATTTTAGCTACTTTTCATGACAGCATACTGCGCTAGGGTATATAGATAGATAGATATTATTTTGTCTAAAGGAAGGGGAGTGTGTCCCCAAAACGTCACGCTTATTATTAAATACTTATTAAATTAAATACTTATTAAATTATTAAATATTATTAAATACTTTTGGAAAGCCCAGTGAGTGCCTTCTTATATTCTGTGTATTTGACCCGCTGGCGCCCTGGCAGTTGTGGATTAGGTGAGAGTGCTCTTTTCTGGACTATATATATATATACTGTATATATAAACAACCCACAATCACAAATTACTCACTGGTCATTAATTTGTTTAATAGTGATCTTTTGGGGTGGTGCCCCTTCTTTAAACTAAAGAAGGGGCACTACCCCCAAACGTCACTATTAAACAAATTAATGACCAGAGAGTGCCTTGTTGTGGATTGTTTCTATATACAAGTGTTGAAGTGCACCCTAGCAGTTGCTTGGATAGTGGCTATTTTTGAGTGCATAGGCTGGATTAGAATTGTGTATATATATATACTGTATATATTTATCAATCATATGTTACCTATTTATTTATCTAGCTAACCATTATCTGTATATTTATTTATCTATCTGCTCTTTACTTGTGACTATTATAAAGGCTGTCAGTTATCACACTTCAATGACCCTCTTGTTAGGCACAATCCTGGGGCCGCTAACCATTATCTGTCTATCTATCTATCTATTTATCTATCTATCAATCATCTATATATATATATATCATCTATCTATCTATCCTATCCATCCATCTATTCTGTACTTGTGACTATTATGAAGGCTGTTAGCTATCACACTTCAGTGACCCTCTTGTTAGGCACAATCCTGGAGCCGCTAACCATTACCTGTCTATCTATCTATCTATCTATCTATCTATCTATCTATCTATCTATCTATTTATCTATCTATCAATCATCTATCTATCCTATCCATCCATCTGTTCTGTACTTGTGACTATTATGAAGGCTGTCAGCTATCACACTTCAGTGACCCTCTTGTTAGGCACAATCCTGGAGCCGCTAACCATTATCTGTCTATCTATCTATTTATCTATCTATCTATCTATTTATCTATCCATCCATCTATTTTGTACTTGTGACTATTATGAAGGCTGTCAGCTATCACACTTCAATGACCCTCTTGTTAGGCACAATCCTGGAGCCGCTAACCATTATCTGTCTATCTATCTATTTATCTATCTATCAACCATCTATCTATCTATCCTATCCATCCATCTATTCTGTACTTGTGACTATTATGAAGGCTGTCAGCTATCACACTTCAATGACCCTCTTGTTAGGCACAATCCTGGAGCCGCTAACCATTATCTATCTATCTATTTATTTATCTATCTATCTATCAATCAATCATCTATCTATCTATCTATCCTATTCATCTATCTGTTCTGTACTTGTGACTATTATGAAGGCTGTCAGCTATCACACTTCAGTGACCCTCTTGTTAGTCACAATCCTGGAGCCGCTAACCATTATCTGTCTATCTATCTATCTATCTATCTATCTATCTATCTATCTATCTATCTATCAACCATCTATCCATCTATCCTATCTATCCTATTCATCTATCTGTTCTGTACTTGTGACTATTATGAAGGCTGTCAGCTATCACACTTCAGTGACCCTCTTGTTAGTCACAATCCTGGAGCCGCTAACCATTATCTGTCTATCTATCTATCTATCTATCTATCTATCAACCATCTATCCATCTATCCTATCTATCCTATTCATCTATCTGTTCTGTACTTGTGACTATTATAAAGGCTGTCA
>NC_069503.1:1133341661-1133402369 GCF_027579735.1 Bombina bombina
TATATTGTCCCTATGAAGTATAATGTCTTGTGGTTGTGTGACGTTATTTCACAGATGGGGACGTTTGTCTCAATTTTATTTTCATAAAGTTTTCTTCTACTTTTTAAAAGTTTTAGTATGCGTTGATGTTAAAGTGAGTTATTCTATAGAAGGTGTAATTTTCCCATTTTAAAGTTTTTGTTATGTAAAGCTTTCTTACTATTAAAAACAAATTCTAGCTAAGCCCTCAGGTAGGGATGGGCAAATGTGTTGAAAGTACAGTTTGTTTGGTCAAAATAATAGTCCTGTGAACATTTGTTTCGGACAAATGAATGTTGTTAAGGACACAAAACCCTTACAATTCATTAAAAAAATGTTATTTCCAGTTTTTAAATGTTACTTTAATTTTTTAATGTTCATAATTAGATTCAATGGGGCCGATTTATTAAAGTGCAGACGGATATAATACGATATAGTGAACTTCTTGTGAACTGCTTGTGCAATGTCGCCCCCTGTAGATTTGCGGACACTAGCAGGGGGTGTCAATCAGCCCTATCGTATAGGATCGGGCAGATTGAAGTCCGCAGTCTCAGAGGCAGCGGATCAGTTATGGAGGAGCGGTCTCATCTCTACCCCCAAGAAAGCTTGTTAGGTTTGCACACTCAGAACAAAATTCACAAAAATAGTCAAATCAGGTCTGTGACTTTTAAAAAATGTACAGCCACAAAATAATTGAAAAAAAAATCTGCGAATTTGTTCATTTAATGAACGCTCCATGATTTTCTGAGCTAAAACATAAAAATAATTAGCAATAAAGATGTCACTGCCATTTCTTTCATTCCATTTTGCAAACTGCAGACTCACAATGTTATATTAAACACAAAAAAATCACTTATTGATGTTTTGCGCATAACAAGTGTTTGGCTGAATTTCCGTAAATCGTGTAACACGTGGATTAATTGTTTCTATTCAAATCCTTTATGTTTCTTCACTGAGAAAAAAATAGAAATCTACGCATCTAATGCAAAGTCTGAGCTTTTAATGGAGTTCCATTCTCTATTTTTCATTATTGACTGATTTCTCAGTATTGGACATTTTGTCTCATCTAGGAAATGAGATCAATAAAACTTCACAAGAGCGGTAGAGGGAGAGGAGAAGGGAATAGTAACTTTTAATAGGTTTCAGTGTAAGATAATTTAGTAACATTAAACCATGAAAAACAAGTGTATTTGCCTTAATCTTATATATTAGCACGTTCCCCATAAAAGGATATTCAGCACATTACTGACAACACCTAACAGTTGTAAAACCTTGGACCTGCGGATAAGTAATATTATTTCTTTGCATACTTTGCACTACCCTGATTTATTTTATATATACAAGCCCCAGAAATACTCCATTAATGTTCTAGCATTAGACAGAAAATGTTTGAAACAAACTGCTTGTCATTAAAAAATTAACAGATTTATTCAGTTTTGTCTATTATCCGGGTAGTTCAGAATTCCCTTGTTAACCCCTTAGATGCACATGATGCCTTGCTGTCCTGTGTATCTATTCCCCTGAAACATAAATTGCAATTTTAGCAATAAAGATAAAAAAAAGTTTAAAAAAATTAAAATATGCACAAGTGTGTAACGCCTCTAACGAGGCCAAAGGGAATGTAAATTTGGTTTATAACACTTGTTGGTGTCGGTTCTCAGTATCAATGAAGTCCTTATGTAATGAGTTCAGACAGATAAATATCTGGCACATATTATGTAAGAGTCAAAAGTGTTAGTCTCTAATTGTGAGGCTGGATTCCAATACAGTCAGTATTTGTACTTATTTTATACCTTGAGCAGGGTGCAGGTGCTAGTGATTCGCAATGATTGCGTATGTGTCAGCCGTTGTTCCCCTCTGTGTCCATTTGGTACGTGTGGTATACTGTGCAGTGGGCAACTTTGGTTGTCGATTCCAGTCAGACGAGGAAGCCCTTTGGTCACGTCAACAGGAAATGTCCACGGTGTGCAATCACGTCCGTCTTCTCTGTGGGCTTTCTACCTTCTCTGACGTCAGAGCGTACATGCCTATGATAGGCGTTGGATCTTGGGGTAGGAAATGATGGAAAGTATGGTGCACAAATCAGCTATTGGCAGGACTTGAGGCTTCGGTAAGCGGTATTCCCAACCCCGAAATCAGTAAACACTTCCAAGAGGACAAATAGCAAAACAGCTGGCGTGTTTAGAGCATGGGCACATGCACTTCATCAGAGGCTCTGATGAAGTGCATGTGCGCATGCGCAAAATGCATCAGATGTTTTTTATTGCCTTCCTTACACCTTACACCATCCAAGTGGCAAGAAGTCCTCAACGAAGACGGGAGAAGTCTTCATCCAAGCCGGCAGAAGTGGTCCTCCAGATGGGCAGAAGTCTTCATCAAGATGGCATCTTCTATCTTCATCCATCCGGCGCGGAGCGGCTCCATCTTCAAGACATCCAGCGCAGAGCATCCTGTTCTTACGACGTCATACAAGATGGCGTCCCTTGAATTCTGATTGGCTGATATAATTCTATCAGCCAATCGGAATAAAAGGTGGAAAAATCCTATTGGCTGATGCAATTAGCCAATAGGATTGAGCTCGCATTCTATTGGCTGATTGGAACAGCCAATAGAATGCAAGCTCAATCCTATTGCCTGATTGCATCAGCCAATAGGATTTTTTCACCTTTAATTCCGATTGGCTGATAGAATTCTATCAGCCAATTGGAATTTAAGGGACGCCATCTTGGATGACGTCACTTAAAGGAACCTTCATTCTGGAAGAGTCGTCGTAAGAAGAGGATGCTCCGCGCCAGATGTCTTGAAGATGGAGCCGCTCCATGCCGGAAGGATGAAGATAGAAGATGCCGTCTGGATGAAGACTTCTCCTGGCTTCATTCAGGACTTCTTTCCGCTTGGATGAAGACTTCTCACGGCTTCGTTGAGGACTTTTTGCCGCTTGGATGAAGACTTCTTCTGGCTTTGTTGAGGATGGATGTCTGGTCTTCAAAACTGTAAGTGGATCTTCGGGGGTTAGTGTTAGGTTTTTTTAAGGTTTTATTGGGTGGGTTTTATTTTTAAATTATGGTTTGGGCACTTGAAATAGAGCTAAATGCCCTTTTAAGGGCAATGCCCATCCAAATGCCATTTTCAAGGCAATGGGGAGCTTAGTTTTTTTTAGTTAGGATTATATTGGGGGGTTGGTTGTGTGGGTGGTGGGTTTTACTGTTGGGGGGGTGGTTTATATATTTTTTTTTAGATAAAAGAGCTGATTTCTTTGGGGCAATGCCCCGCAAAAGGCCCTTTTAAGGGCTATTGGTAGTTTACTTTAGGCTAGGGTTTTTTTTTATTTTTGGGGGGCGTTTTTATTTTGATAGGGCTATTAGATTAGGTGTAATTAGTTTAAATATCTGATCATTTCTTTTTTATTTTGTGTAATTTAGTGTTTGTTTGTTTTTTGTAATTTAGTTAATTGTATTTAATTTAGGTAATTTATTTAATTGTAGTGTAAGGTTAGTTGTTAGCGTAAGACAGGTTAGGTTTTATTTTACAGGTAAATTTGTATTTATTTTTACTAGGTAGTTAGTAAATAGTTAATAACTATTTAGTAACTAGTCTACCTAGTTAAAATAAATACAAACTTGCCTGTGAAATAAAAATAAAACGTAAGATAGATACAATGTAATTATTAGTTATATTGTAGCTAGATTAGGGTTTATTTTACATGTAAGTAAGTATTTAGTTTTAAATAGGAATTCTTTAGTTAATGATAGGAATTTTTATTTAGATTTATTTTAATTATAATAAAGTTAGTGGGTGTTAGGGTTAGACTTAAGGTTAGGTTTAGGGGTTAATAAATTTAGTATAGTGGCGGCGACGTTGGGGCGGCAGATTAGGGGTTAATAAGTGTAGGTGGGTAGCGATGACATTGGGGGCGGAAGATCAGGGGTTAATAAATGTAGGTAGGTGACGGTGATGTTAGGGGAAGCAGATTAGGGCTTAATAAGTATAATGTAGGTGTAGACAATGTCGGGGGCAGCAGATTAGGGGTTAATAAGTATAATGTAGGTGGCAACGGTGTCGGGGGCGGCAGTATAGGGGTTAATAAGTGTAATGTAGGTGGCGGCGATGTCGGGGGCAGCAGATTAGGGGTGTTTAGACTCAGGGTTCATGTTAGGGTGTTAGGTGTAATCATAAATTTAATTTCCCCATACGAATCAATGGGGCTGCGTTACTGAGCTTTACGCTGCTTTACTGCAGGTGTTAGGCTTTTTTTCAGCTGGCTCTCCCCATTGATGTCTATGGCGAAATCGTGCAGAAGCACGTAAAACCAGCTCACCGCAGCTTTCAGAAGCGAGCAGCTCTTACCGCAAAACTCGTAATCTGGCCGTTAGATTGTAGTGAAAACAGTATTAGTGGCATTTGGATCATATTTTTGAGGGTTAATTTCAAGGTAATCAGAATGTATTTATCACTCTGCCAGGAAACTATTGTTAACAGTATTATGTTGCACACCTTGTGTTTGATTATTTGTCTTCTCTGCTTTTAACACAAGTTTTTATATGCTCATTTCCGCATGTCAAATTTACTTATCCTCTGCCAAATGAAAACGAGGAGAAAAAGTAAAAATCCACACTCTTTGATGATAAAATGTCCTAAGGGAATCCAGGTCTAATGATCATTTACTGCAGCTTTTGTATTTGTTTTTGCAGATAGATGTTACTGTAAAAAGTTGGATATCGAAACATACATAGATACCTAGATCTTCAAGGCAGATAAGAACCATAAGCCTGCCCGAGATCTAATCGCTGTCAAAATGTCAGCGTCAATGTCTAATCATGTTAAACCAGTCTGATTGGTCAGACAGGCACACGCCCGCTAAAGTGGCGAATGCCATTGGACTCGGGGACCGGTACTGTGAACCAACACACATAAGAACTAGTAATGATAAGATCAACAAATAACATACTAGAATTACACGTGAGGCTATATCAGTAAATGTATAATATTAAGATTCAACAAGTATAAATCCGGTCTTGAGTGTTAAGGATATAGAGCACAATTATATCACAAGCGTATATCAGATGTATATCCAAAGCAACAATCTATCTGGTGCATAAGTAATAATAATAGTACACCTCCCAAACATAGACCCTCTATTAGGTCACCCTACCGGAACTGAAATCCAATCGCTGCCATATACATGAGAGCCCACACTCAATCGAGTTGGACCAATACAGTATTCAGGAGGCTAAATGTCCCCCTGAGTGGCAATTTGCCATTGGACTGGCACCGTAAGCCAATCACACACCAGTTGGTCTAATAAACATAAAGGTTAATAATATGCTTGACAATTGTATGTGATTAATTCATGCACAAGACTACGTAATCTCGCCAAACATATCAAGGACCATAAATATACATTAAATCATATGATATAAAATATGAAGGGACCCTCAATCGACATTTGTTATGTATACCACATCAATAATTAATAGGTGACTATAATCTGTATAAAACTATACACAAAAACATAAAAATAAAATTAAAATCATCTAAATGATGGCTGATGCAAATATAAACAGACATAATATAGCCTACAATGGTATATCCCAATAGATGCTTAAAACCCAATTCTTATGATCAAAATATGGATGCTATGGTGAAATGTAATATAATGTAATATACCGGTAAGTATACCAATATAAGATAATGCAAATCAAAGTTAATTACCCAAAACCTGAACCCATATTCAGGCCTATAATTAATCCAAATCTAAAATAATACCATGTTGTGACAATAATGAACCTATAAGTGAATGTGTAAATAATTGTCCACTGGATGTCAAAGACCAGATAAATATAGTTCAATGTGATCTACCAAGTGGATCCTAATGGTCTGCTGGTAGTCTATCTAACTATAAATATAATAACGTATGTGATAGTGATAAATAATATGAAGAAAGAATCACCCTCCCCCAAATGGGGCGTGTGTGTCACGTGAATAAAATCAAATCTGTGAGGTGAAATATTATACCATGGCAAAATCTGGTCATATAAAGTATCTTCATCAGAAACAACATAAATACAGGATATATTAAGCCACTAAAAACTATTAAACAAATCAATAAATAAATAGTCAATGGTAGCAAAATACCTCATGCAGTAGATAGAGGGAGACGTACAGGATCCACAAACTGAAGGGCCTAGAACATTTATTAGTCTGTAGGATATATAATTATGCTTATCCAAGGCATTAATGAGTCAGTAGGATAGCCTTGTGCTTATCCCAGGCATAAAATAGTCTGGAAGATTATGTTTATCACAGGCATTAGTTAATATGTAGGTTAGCATTATGTTGATCACAGGAATTAAATACTATGTAAGATAGCCTTATGCTTATCCCAGGCATTAAATAGTCTGTAGGATAGCCTTATGTTTACCCCAGGCATTAGTTAGTATTTACGATATACTTATGCTTATTTCAGATATTAATTATTCTGTAGGATATATCCTCATGCTTATTCCGGACATTAATTAGCCTTATGCTAATATCATGGATTAATTAGAACAAAGAATAGCCTTATCTCAGGCTTTAATTTGTCCATAGGATAGCCATATACTTATTGCAGGCATTAAATAGACTATATGATAGCCTTATGCTTATTCCAGAAATTAATTATTATGTAGGAAAAACTTATGCTTATCTCAGACATTAATAAATCCACAGAATAGCCTTATGCTTATCTTGTACATTAATAACTCAGAAGGTTAGCCTTATACTTATCCCAGGCATTAATTAGTATGTAGGATAGACTTATCTTTATACCAGGCATTAATTACTATGTAGGATAGCCTTCTGCTTATCCCAGGAATTAATTAGTACGTAGGATAACCTTACGCGTATCCCAAGCATTAGTTAGTATGTAGGAAAGTCTTATGCTTGTCCCAAAGATTAGTTAGTGTGTAGGTTAACCTTATGCTTATCCCAGGCATAACTTAATATGTAGGAAAGCCTTATGCTTGTCCCAGGGATTAGTTAGTGTGTAGGTTAACCTTATGCTTAGCCCAATCATTACTTAGTATGTAGGAAAGCCTTATGCTTATCCCAGTCATTAGTTAGTTTGTAGGATAGCCTTATGCTTATTCCAGGCATTAGTTAGTATATAGGATAGCTTATGCTGGTCCCAGGGATTAGTTAGTATGTAGGTTAACCTTATGTGTATTCCAGGCATAAAATAGACTATAGGATAACCTTATGCTTATTCTAGAAATTAATTAGTATGTAGGAAAAACTTATGCTTATCTCAGATATTAATTAGTCCATAGAAAAGCCTTATGCTTATCTTGTACATTAATAACTCAGTAGGATAGTCTTATGCTTATTCCAGGCATTAACTAGTCTGTAGGGTAGCCTTATGTTTATCCCACGCATTAGTTAGTATGTAGGATAGCCTTATGCTTATCCCAGGAATTAATTAGTACGTAGGATACCCTTATGTTTTTCCCAGGCATTAGTTAGTAAGTAGGATAGCCTTATGCTTATTCCAGGCATTAATTAGTATGTAGGATACCCTTATGTTTATCCCAGGCAGTCATTAGTGTGAAGGATAGCCTTATGTTTATCCCAGGCAGTCATTAGTATGTAGGATAGCCTTATGCTTATCCCAGGCAGTCATTAGTATGTAGGATAGCCTTATGCTTATCCCAGGCAGTCATTAGTATGTAGGATAGCCTTATGCT
Source organism: Bombina bombina (assembly GCF_027579735.1). Lineage (NCBI taxonomy): Eukaryota > Metazoa > Chordata > Amphibia > Anura > Bombinatoridae > Bombina > Bombina bombina. The sequence continues at coordinate 1,133,349,401 of NC_069503.1, forward strand.
TTTCCCAAGCAGTAATTAGTATGTAGGATAGCCTTATGCTTATCCCAGACAGTCATTAGTATGTAGGATACCCTTATGTTTATCCCAGGCATTAGTTAGTATGTAGGGTCGTCTTATGCTTATCCCAGACATTAGTTAGTATGTAGGATAGCCTTATGCTTATCCCAGGCAGTCATTAGTATGTAGGATAGCCTTATGCTTATCCCATGCATTAGTTAGTATGTAGGATAGCCTTATGCTTATCCCAGGCAGTCATTAGTATGTAGGATAGGCTTATGCTTATCCCAAGCAGTAATTAGTACATAGGATAGCCTTATGCTTATCCCAGACAGTCATTAGTATGTAGGATACCCTTATGTTTATCCCAGGCAATCATTAGTATGTAGGGTAGTCTTATGCTTATCCCAGGCAGTCATTAGTATGTAGGATAGCCTTATGCTTATCCCAGGCAGTCATTAGTATGTAGGATAGCCTTATGCTTATCCCAGGCAATCATTAGTATGTAGGATAGCCTTATGCTTATCCCAGAAAGTCATAAGTATGTAGGATAGCCTTATGCTTATCCCAGGCAGTTATTAGTATGTAGGATAGCCTTATGCTTATCCCAGGCAGTCATTAGTATGTAGGATACCCTTATGTTTATCCCAGGCAGTCATTAGTATGTAGGATAGCCTTATGCTTATCCCAGGCAGTCATTATTATGTAGGATAGTCTTATGCTTATCCCAGGCAGTCATTAGTATGTAGGATAGCCTTATGCTTATCCCAGGCAGTCATTAGTATGTAGGATAGCCTTAAGCTTATCCCAGGCAGTCATTAGTATGTAGGATAGCCTTATGCTTATCCCAGGCAGTCATTAGTATGTAGGATAGCCTTATGCTTATCCCAGGCAGTCATTAGTATGTAGGATAGCCTTATGCTTATCCCAGGCAGTCATTAGTATGTAGGATAGCCTTATGCTTATCCCAGACAGTCATTAGTATGTAGGATAGCCTTATGCTTATTCCATGCATTCTTGAAGTCCCCACAGTGTTGGATTTTATTGCCTCTAATGGTTGTTTATTCTATGAATTAACCACCCTTCATGTGAAGAAATACTTCTGCAAATCACTGCTGAACCTACTACCCTTCAACTTGAGAACATAACCCCTTGTTCTGGTGTTGCTCCTTTTGTGAGAAAAATAGCAAGCTATATATTCAGATGGAACATTATAGAAAAATAAAGTTTCAAATCCTCAGTTCTTATAATACAACAAACTACTAGTGTGACAAGCAGTGTAAGGTGATCTGTTTTCTGCAACCAGAGTCATTTAAAGGACACACGTATAAGAAAAAAATACTTTTCTGTAGCCTTGCAAATAAATAAATAAATACATGAACAAAATACCAGCCAAGCATAGAACATTCTGAATACATTAACACATTGTTTGCTACAATGGTTTTTCAAAGGTTTCATGTCCCTTTAAAAATGCTGATTTGCACCTGCACATATGTACAGTAGGTGACCAATCAGATTTAGTATGTTAGCTCTACAGAAATTCTCCATTCAGTTCTAAATAGCAGAATAATTAGTAGTTATTTAAAAGCATACCTAGATAGGCTCTGCAGCAATACACTACTGAGAGCTCGTTGCTGATTGATGACTGCACATTTATGGCTCTTGCCATTTGCTCACCTTTCACCCCTTCCCTACAGGGAAATTCAGAGTGAAACGCCAAAAATACAAGAGAATGTTTAGTATTTTTATATCACTCTATTTAAACAGATACAGAGCTTTGTGTTTTTTGTTTACCTATAAAAACTATATATATTCTTTAAGTAGACAGCCCTAGGTATTAATCTAGGACAGTTTTGGTATATTTCATGCCACCACTTCACCGCCAAATGTGATCATATAAAAAATTGTTAACTGAAATTATTTCCATACTGATTGTGCAGTTGTAACTAAAGTGGTTGTAAAAGCTTCTCTGGGAAGCCCTTTGTTCAGAAATAGCAAACATGCCTGACTATGCCATTGGTTTTTAGTAATTAGATAATTGCTAATTGAAGCTGTGCATTACACTTTAAAAATTCCCGACAGTGAAAGGATTAATCAGTTTAGCTGGTATTTCCCTCCCACCTTAAACCGACCATCTCCCTGAACCCTCTGAAAAAGAGCAATCCTCCCTCCCCACTCTGCAATGGTCATCACAATCTTAAGTACTGGCAGACGATCTGCCAGTACCCAGTGTAGGGCCTATATATTTTTTCATTTTATATATTTACATTTTTCTGTAGTGTAGGGTTCCTCCCAACAGCTCTCTAACCCTCCCACATCCTAGTGGTCACTGCCATCTTAGGTACTGATAGCCAGTCTGTCATTACCCAGTATAGGGTTCTATTTATTTTTCAATATTTTTATTTTTTGTAGTGAAGGCATCCCACTCTCCCTACCCACCTCCCCTCTTAACACAATCAGCTTTTCAGTGTACAGAACCCTTTCTCCTCACCAACATCAAATTCTTTTATGTAGTGTAGGGCCCCATCTGGCCCTCTACCCTTATAAACCCTATTCCATAATGTAGGGGCCTGTCCATCCCTCTCCCCTACCACAATGGGCCATCCACTAGCCTCGTTCCTTCCTTCCTACACCACTCACCGGCTCCACAGTACTGATACATACAGTTACACTGTAAAAGCTGACAGCAGGACTGCAACCTGTGCCATAGTGCTGTGTGTAGGTACTACATTAACACACTACACAGGACATAGTACTATGTGGAGAAGGTCTTACATTCATATGGTACAAGCTGTTAAGGACATCCTGTGAGACCTGTGTAATCAATATCTCCATTCATCAAAACAATTAATGCATGGTTAATAACTGTTTAATATATGGTTAATACATGGTTAATACATGTTTAATATATGGTTAATATATGGTTAATATATGGTTATTACATGGTTAATATATGGTTAATATATGGTTAATACATGGTTAATAATTGGTTAATATATGGTGAATACATGGTTAATATATGGTTAATATATGGTTAATACATGGTTAATATATGGTTAACACATGGTTAATACATGGTTAACAAATGGTTAATATATGGTTAATACATGGTTAATATATGGTTAATACATGGTTAATATATGGTAAATATATGTTTAATACATGGTTAATACATGGTTAATATATGGTTAATATATGGTTAATACATGTTAAATGCATGGTTAATACATGGTTAATACATGGTTAATAATTGGTTAATATATGGTTAATGCATAGTTAATACATTGTTAATATATGGTTACTATATGGTTAATACATGGTTAATATATGGTTAATATATAGTTAATACATGGCTAATATATGTTTAATACATGGTTAATACATGGTTAATATATGGTTAATATATGGTTAATACATGGTAAATGCATGGTTAATATATGGTTAATACATGTTAATAATTGGTTAATATATGGTTAATGCATAGTTAATACATTGTTAATATATGGTTACTATATGGTTAATACATGGTTAATATATGGTTAATATATAGTTAATACATGGCTAATATATGGCTAATACATGGTTAATAATTGGTTAATCATTGGTTAATATATGGTTAATACATGGTTAATATATGGTTAATATATGGTTAATACATGGTCAATAATTGGTTAATATATGGTTAATACATGGTTAATATATGGTTAATGCGGGGTTAATACATGGTTAATACATGGTTAATACATGGTTAATGTATGGTTAATACATAGTTAATATATAGTTAATATATGGTTAATACATGGTTAATATATAGTTAATACATGGCTAATAATTGGTTAATATATGGTTAATAATTGGTTAATACATGGTTAATATATGTTACTATATGGTTAATACATGGTTAATATATGGTTAATATATGGTTAATACATGATAAATGCATGGTTAATACATGGTTAATATATGGTTAATGCATAGTTAATACATTGTTAATATATGGTTACTATATGGTTAATACATGGTTAATATATGGTTAATATATAGTTAATACATGGCTAATATATGGCTAATACATGGTTAATAATTGGTTAATAATTGGTTAATATATGGTTAATACATGGTTAATATATGGTTAATATATGGTTAATACATGGTTAATACATGGTCAATAATTGGTTAATACATGGTTAATATATGTTAATGCATGGTTAATATATGGTTAATACATGGTTAATGTATGGTTAATACATAGTTAATATATAGTTAATACATGGTTAATATATGGTTAATACATGGTTAATATATAGTTAATACATGGTTAATAATTGGATAATATATGGTTAATAATTGGTTAATACATGGTTAATATATGGTTACTATATGGTTAATACATGGTTAATATATGGTTAATATATAGTTAATACATTTTTAATATATGGTTAATACGGTTAATATGGTTAATACATGGTTAATACATGTTTAATATATGGTTAATACATGGTAATACATGGTTAATACGTGGTTAATATATGGTTTATATATGTTTAATACATGGTAATACATGGTTAATATATGGCTAATACATGTTTAATATATGATTAATACATGGTTAATAATTGGTTAATATATGGTTAATACATAGTTAATATATGGTTAATACATGGTTAATATATGGTTAAAATTGTGGTTAATATATGGTTAATATATGGTTAATACAAGGTTAATATATGAATAAAATATGGTTAATACATGCTTAATATATGGTTAATACATTGTTAATACATGGTTAATACATGGTTAATATATGGTTAATACATGGTTAATATATGGTTAATACATGGTTAATACATGGTTAATAAATGGTTAATATATGGTAAATACATGGTTAATACATGGTTAATACATGCTTAATACATGGTTAATACATGGTTAATATATGGTTAATATATGGTTAATGCATGGTTAATACATGGTTAATAAATGGTTAATATATGGTAAATATATGGTTAATACATGGTTAATATATGGTTAATACATGGTTAATACATGGTTAATGCATTGTTAATATATGGTTAATACATTGTTAATATATGGTTAATACATGTTTAATATATGATTAATATATGGTTAATACATGGTTAATACATGGTAAATACATGGTTAATATATGGTTAATACATGGTTAATACATTGTTAATATATGGTTAATATATGGTTAATACATGGTTAATATATGGTTAATACATGGTTAATGTAATACATGGTTAAAATATGGTTAATACATTGTTAATAAATGGTTAATATATGGTTAATACATGGTTAATTTATGGTTAATATATGGTTAATACATGGTTAATATGGTTAATGTATGGTTAATACATGGTTAATACATGGTTAATATATGGTTAATACATGGTTAATATATGCAAACATTAAAATAATTAAGAAAAAAATAGAAAAACTTTCCTAGAATATTGAAAGCTCTTGTCCCATCTATTCACAGCCCTATTAATGAAGCTGATCCCCTCTCCCACATTGTAGATAAACGTTATCAGTATGAACACGACATTATTTTCCTAGCCTTATGCCCAGGTACTCTCCTACCATCTCACATTCATTCCTGTACTTCCCAAACGCTAGACTCTCTCCCAATGATCACCGCCAATCACTCTGATTTTTTAACACTCAAGGATACCTGCCTCCTCTTTTGATTACATATATATGTGTTATGTCAGAAATCTTTTCCAAACATTTTTACATGTCCCTTATTCCTTTTTTTGTTCTAAACAATGTTGTCTTTCATATCTCTGTGTTTATTTATACCACTATATGTAAATAGTGTAAATTTATAATTATTCTAAGCAAGAATAATTGCGAATATAACATGTAATCAGGGTATTATATGTATTTATTTGCAATCAATGGATATTTTAAGAGCTGGGCCAGTTTTCTCTCTGCACCTGTGTAACCCCTCCTGATTGCAATCTAGTTTGAAACACCACCCCTACACAGGTGTTATAAAATGGGCTGGCATATAAGATGACATTTCTTAATGAAAATGAAATTCAAGAGAAGGAAGACAAACATTAAAAATAGCATGACAGTAAAGAGGTGATTTTAATTTCTGCTGTATCTGATTCATGACAGTTTAATGTTAGGTAGACTATCCCTTTGAGCTATCAGTTTAAGACTATATTGAATCATGCATCATTATTATTAAAATCAGTGTTAGAAATATTATACTGTGTGGCCTAATGTCATTATCAATGTTTATCTTTAATACTAATTTCACATATACATACTTTCAAAGTATAATACACAATGTAACAAATGGCACTTACAAGTTCTGATGAGTGATCAATGACTCAAGTATAGAGCAATTTGATTATTTAGTGATAGTAGAAAATGTATATGGCTGATTTCATTATTCACGTGATTATGCATTTACCAGTAAGCTGTGGAAAACTTTACTAGTTTGTGGGCTGTTTAGGAGTTTGAGTATTGCGTCAAATTTGGTGCGAAAAGTATTTAGTCAAATTTGGTGTGAAGTGGAGAGTGGGACTTGTATTACATGTGTTAAACATGGTGCAAATAGATTTGTCCAAAAAAAGGAAGTTAGCTATATTATGTAATGTATTTATTTAATTTGTATCCCTATATCTACTAATGCATCAAATTTGGAGTAAAAATATTGTCCCCTAGCTTTGTAATGAGAGACAAAGATGTAACATAATCCATAAGTACCATAAAAAGTTAGGTTACCCACATGTGACATGCGTTGCTGGATATCAAACACAGTCCCGATATGAGCTAAATGGCTACATATAGTGCAGAGAGCATAGGCATGTGTATTATAGCGTGAACATAAAACCTGACTCACCACTCCGAGGAAAGCTGCAGGACTTCAACCGGCGGGGGACTGTGGCTAATAGCCAACCCTACCCCTAACGCTCCGGTATACCTCTGGTCCTGCTGCAGTCGATATGTACACTTTCCGTGGCGTTCACCATTAAACATTCAACTAGTGTATTCAACGTTTCCGAGTGACGTCAGGTGCTGCATACAAATGGCTTGTACCAACAGTCACGCCCACTCCACTATCTCACTGTATGCAAACTTCGCTTCCAGTTAAACTTGGGACTTAATCCTTGGCTGTAGAAAGGCTGATAAAACGGATAGGAAGGCTCCTCTCCCTCCAATAAATCAGTAGTAAATAGAAATCCACGGAAACCACCATTCCGAGTATAAAAACGTATAGACTTTATTCATTCAAATAAAAGGTACATGGGCACCAAGGCAGGGTAGAAAGGTAGAAGAAACAGTCTTTTCGCGTTTCGGCAATGCGTATCCGTAATCATAGACCATACTTTCTCACAGGTGTTACTTTTACTTATACCATACAAAAGTTACCCATTGGAGGATAAAAACACACCCCCTCTTCCCTCCCTCACCTAATTAAAGGGAACAACATTATGCATTTATTTTTAGCTGCAGCGTGGAAATACTATTTACAAAGGAGAACAAATTACATTGTCATAGTGAATGTTAGAACCAAAGACATAGATCAACTGCTATAAATACATATTTAAACCACAGATTAATATCCATATAATATATCATGTAAGATATAGACCCAAATAAAGTCACCTAAGCATACAGAGGTATTTACCCTAGTACATATTAATGCAGAGTAGTAAACTTAATGATCTATTACAAAACATATATAGATAAATAGATAAATGCAGTTGAAATATATAATTTGTGTACATTAAAATATAAATCAAGTAAGCCAATGAGCGATCGTATATATATATATATATATATATATATATATATATATATATATATATATATATATATATATCTCACACAGTTCTAATATTCATATCTCCCAAAAATTATAAGGTCATTTTCTGAGTTAAAGATCCAATAGACCTCTTGCCTGGCCAAAATAGGCCATTTATCTGCACCTCTAGGAGGGCATCTTATGGTTTCTATGGCATTCCATTTAAAATTGCACACATTGCCATTATGCGCTTGAATAAAGTGCCTTGCTAATTCTGAACAGAGAATCCCATTCCTGATGTATCCAAGGTGTTCCCGTATCCAAGTACGAACATCACGGGTGCTCATACCCACGTACTGTAATTTGTGATACGTACAACCTATAAGGTAGATCACGAACGTTGATGAGCAATTGATACTTACCTCAATAAACTCACAAGCCTTTCAATTTTTGCTGCATGTAAATGTCCCATTATGTCTTAGCCATGAACTCTGGCGTACAGGTTTGCTTAATTGGCTTGGTGAGACCATATTACCCAGGGTCAGGTTTCTTTTATATTTGAATCTACAACCACTTTTAACTGTATCTTTAAATAGATCATCCCCATAAAGAACAGGCAAATTTTTCTTAACTATATTACAAATTTGGTAATACTGGTTTGAATATTTAGTGATAAAAGTTGGTCTGTTTTCCAACTTTTACTTTGCGGATATGTTACCTGCTGCAAGAAGGCTCTTCCTATCCCTTTTGCTTGCATAGTCACGGGCTTGATAAATAACCCTATCACTATAGCCTCGTTTATGTAGTCTATCTTGCAATGATGCACTTTCAGAATGGAAAGTATCTTCCCTAGAGCAGATCCTCTTGGTCCGAAGGAACTGTCTCTTAGCTATGCCCTGGAATACATGTTTTAGATGTGAGCTCGATGAAGGTATATGATAATGTAGTTTGTTCTCCTTTGTAAATAGTAATTCCATTCTGCAGCTAAAGCTAAATGCTTAATGTTGTTCCCTTTAATTAGGTGAGCGAGGGAAGAGGGGGTGTGTTTTTATCCTCCAATGGGTAACTTTTTTATGGTATATGTAAAAGTGACACCTGTGAGAAAGTATGGTCTATGATTACGGCTACGCATTGCCAAAACGCGTAAGACCGTTTCTTCTACCTTTCTACCCTGCCTTGGAGCCCATGTGCCTTTTATTTGAATGAATAAAGTCTATACATTTTTATACTGTGGATTTTTATTTACTAATAATCCATAAATAGTAATGTATTTCATTTTTATCCCTATATCTACTAGTGCACCAAATTGAAGTAGTACTTTGCACCAAATTTGGAGCAATAATATTGTCCTCTTGCTTTGTAACAAAAGACAAAGATGTAACATAATTCATATGTAGGGTAACATCTACCTAATTTACTTTTATTATCTAATATGCTTTATTGTCTTGCAGCATTGAACATAACCTTTCTATGTTTTCAGACTCCCATTGATTTCTATGGCATTCGCTGCCTCAAGGGTGGCGGTTTGAGCGATAAGTACGCGAGCGTCCATGTTGAATGTTTGATAAATTGGAAAGACTGTCAAATGTGACGGCGGATGATCAGTATTCCACTCGAATAATACAAGCATTGATCTGCGTCAGATTGATATCGTGGGAGCGTATAGTAAGTCACACATTTCAACATTTGACAATCTTGACACTTTGTTAACTACGGCGGATCAACTTTGTGTCTAATTTGACATGGACTTCCAGTGCATTATCAGTTGAAGCTTTGATAAATCGGCCCCTATAAGTAAATTAGAAAGTTGTTTAAAATTGTATTCTCTATCTAAATCATGAATGAAAAAAATTGTGTTTCATGTCCCTTTAATGCTACCTAGAGCAGTATTTCGCTAGCATGAGGGGTCTGTGTTTAGAGCGTATATATGAAGCACAAGAGGCGGGGCATTGTGTAGCTCATTTGCATACCTTTCTCTGATTCCTCTGCTAAGAGGAATACCTATTAAGAATACCACTGTATAACTGATACTGGAATATTCAGAGGTTCTAGGGCTTTAAAAAAACAGTCTTACTTTAGTAAGTGGAATGATTTTGAGATATGTAGCAGAGGAGTAGATTTTGAGATATGTAGCAGAGGAGTAGATTTTGAGATATGTAGCAGAGGAGTAGATTTTGAGATATGTAGCAGAGGAGTAGATTTTGAGATATATAGCAGAGGAGTAGATTTTGAGATATGTAGCAGAGGAGTAGATTGAGATATGTAGCAGAGGAGTAGATTTTGAGATATGTAGCAGAGGAGTAGATTGAGATATGTAGCAGAGGAGTAGATTTTGAGATATGTAGCAGAGGAGTAGATTTTGAGATATGTAGCAGAGGAGTAGATTGAGATATGTAGCAGAGGAGTAGATTTTGAGATATGTAGCAGAGGAGTAGATTTTGAGATATGTAGCAGAGGAGTAGATTTTGAGATATGTAGCAGAGGAGTAGATTTTGAGATATATAGCAGAGGAGTAGATTTTGAGATATGTAGCAGAGGAGTAGATTGAGATATGTAGCAGAGGAGTAGATTTTGAGATATGTAGCAGAGGAGTAGATTTTGAGATATATAGCAGAGGAGTAGATTTTGAGATATGTAGCAGAGGAGTAGATTTTGAGATATGTAGCAGAGGAGTAGATTTTGAGATATGTAGCAGAGGAGTAGATTGAGATATGTAGCAGAGGAGTAGATTTTGAGATATGTAGCAGAGGAGTAGATTTTGAGATATATAGCAGAGGAGTAGATTTTGAGATATGTAGCAGAGTAGATTTTGAGATATGTAGCAGAGGAGTAGATTTTGAGATATATAGCAGAGGAGTAGATTTTGAGATATGTAGCAGAGGAGTAGATTTTGAGATATGTAGCAGAGGAGTAGATTTTGAGATATGTAGCAGAGGAGTAGATTTTGAGATATGTAGCAGAGGAGTAGATTTTGAGATATGTAGCAGAGGAGTAGATTTTGAGATATGTAGCAGAGGAGTAGATTGAGATATGTAGCAGAGGAGTAGATTTTGAGATATGTAGCAGAGGAGTAGATTTTGAGATATGTAGCAGAGGAGTAGATTTTGAGATATGTAGCAGAGGAGTAGATTTTGAGATATGTAGCAGAGGAGTAGATTTTGAGATATGTAGCAGAGGAGTAGATTTTGAGATATGTAGCAGAGGAGTAGATTTTGAGATATGTAGCAGAGGAGTAGATTTTGAGATATACTGATTAGAAAGAAAAACACATTTTTTTACATTTTTTTCTGAATTATTGTATCGCACTTAATCCATAAACAAAACTACAGTTCAAAGTAAAGCTGAATTGCTTCTGCAAATAATCAATACACAGCTTCCTTGAAAACATACAAAACTACACTAAATTAAGTGCCAATGGATCTATAGAAAAAAATTAAAAGATGTTTGGACTCTGAGCCTCTTGTAGGAGAAGAACCTTATCAAACCCTTGACAATGAACAAGGTAATGTGAGCAGAGTCTTCCTCTGCGGAAATGACCTCCAGATACTAACGGCTAGATTTAGAGTTTGGTGTTAGCCGTCAAAAGCAGCGTTAAGGGGTCCTAAAGCTGCTTTTGGCCGCCCACTGGTATTTAGAGTCAGGCAGGAAAGGGTCTACCGCTCACTTCCCTACCGCGATTCCAGGCTACCGCAGATCCCCTTACGCCAATTGCGTATCCTATCTTTTCAATGGGATCTGCCTAATGCTGGTATTTGGAGTCTTGGGAGAAGTGAGCGGTAGACCCTCTACCGACAAGACTCCTACCGCCAAAAAAAGTAAGTAGTTAAGAGCTTTATGGGCTAACGCGTGAATATAAAGCTCTTAACTACTGTGCTCTAAAGTACACTAACACCCATAAAGTACCTATGTAACTCTAAACCGATGCCTCCCCACATCGCCGCCACTCTAATAAAACATTTTTACCCCTAATCTGCCGACCGGACACCGCCGCCACCTACATTATACCTATAAACCCCTAATCTGCTGCCCCTAACATCACCGACCCCTATATTATATTTGTTAACCCCTAATCTGCCCCCCCAATGTCGCCGCTACCTAACTACACTTATTAACCCCTAATCTGCCGACCGGACACCGCCGCCACCTAAATTATACCTATAAACCCCTAATCTGCTGCCCCTAACATCGCCGACCCCTATATTATATTTATTAACCCCTAATCTGCCCCCCCCCCAACATCGCCGCTACCTAACTACATTTATTAACCCCTAATCTGCCGACCGGACCTCGCCGCCACTATAATAAATTTATTAACCCCTAAACCGCCGCACTCCCGCCTCGCAAACACAAGAATAAATAGTATTAACCCCTAATCTGCCCTCCCTAACATCGCCGCCACCTAACTACAATTATTAACCCCTAATCTCCCGCCCGCACCGTCGCCGCTACTATAATAAAGTTATTAACCCCTAAACCTAACTCTAACGCTAACCCTAACACCCCCCTAACATAAATATAATTTAAATTAAACAAAATAATATTCCTAAAATTAACTAAATTATTCCTATTTAAAACTAAATACTTACCTATAAAATAAACTCTAATATAGCGACAATATAAATAATAATTACATTGTAGCTATTTTAGGATTTATATTTATTTTACAGGCAAGTTTGTATTTATTTTAACTAGGTACAATAGCTATTAAATAGTTAAGAACTATTTAATAGCTACCTAGTTAAAATAAATACAAAATTACATGTAAAATAAATCCTAACCTAAGTTACAATTAAACCTAACACTACACTATCAATAAATTAATTAAATAAATTACCTACAATTACCTAAAATAAAATACAATAAAATAAACTATTCTATAATACAAAAAAAAAACCCACTAAATTACAAAAAATAAAAAAGAATTATAAGCAGTTTAAACTAATTACACCTAATCTAAGCCCCCTAATAAAATAAAAAAGCCCCCCAAAATAAAAAAAATCCCTACCCTATTCTAAAATACAAAAGTAATCAGCTCTTTTACCAGCCCTTAAAAGGGCTTTTTGCAGGGACTTGCCCCAAAGTAATCAGCTCTTTTACCTGAAAATAAAATAAAATATCCCCCCCAACATTACAACCCACATACCCCTACTCTAACCCACCCAAACCCCCCTTAAAAAAACCTATCGCTAACCCCCTGAAGATCATCCTACCTTTAGTCGTCTTCACTCAGCCGAGCCGAATTCTTCATCCAAGGTGCGCAGAAGAGGTCCTTGATCCGGTAGAAGTCTTCATCCAAGCGGGGCAAGAAGAGGTCCTCCATCCGGTAGAAGTGTTCATCCAGGCGGCGTCTTCAATCTTCATCCATCCGGAGCGGAGGGCAGCCATCTTCAAAGGAGCCGACGCGGAGCCATCCTCTTCTACCGACGGACTAACGATGAATGAAGGTTCCTTTAAGGGACGTCATCCAAGATGGCGTCCCTTCAATCCCGATTGGCTCTACCTTAATTCCAATTGGCTGATAGAATTCTATCAGCCAATCGGAATTGAAGGGATGCCATCTTGGATGACGTCCCTTAAAGGAACCCTCATTCATCGTTAGTCCGTCGGTAGAAGAGGATGGCTCTGCGTCGGCTCCTTTGAAGACGACTCATGGTAGGATGATCTTCAGGGGGTTAGCGATAGTTTTTTTTAAGGGGGGTTTGGGTGGCTTAGAGTAGGGGGTATGTGGGTGGTGGGTTGTATTTTATTTTCAGGTAAAAGAGCTGATTACTTTGGGGCAAGGCCCCGCAAAAAGCCCTTTTAAGGGCTGGTAAAAGAGCTGATTACTTTTGTATTTTAGAATAGGGTAGGGAATTTTTTATTTTGGGGGGCTTTTTTATTTTTTTAGGGGGCTTAGATTAGGTGTAATTAGTTTAAACTTCTTGTAATTCTTTTTTATTTTTTGTAATTTAGTGTTTGTTTTTGTATTATAGAATAGTTTATTTTATTGTATTTTATTTTAGCTAATTGTAGGTAATTTATTTAATTAATATAATGATAGTGTAGTGTTAGGTTTAATTGTAACTTAGGTTAGGATTTATTTTACATGTAATTTTGTATTTATTTTAACTAGGTAGCTATTAAATAGTCCTTAACTATTTAATAGCTGTTGTACCTAGTTAAAATAAATACAAACTTGCCTGTAAAATAAATATAAATCCTAAAATAGCTACAATGTAATTATGATTTATATTGTAGCTATATTAGAGTTTATTTTATAGGTAAGTATTTAGTTTAAAATAGGAATAATTTAGTTAATTTTAGGAATGTTATTTCGTTTCATTTAAATTATATTTATGTTAGGGGGGTGTTAGGGTTAGGGTTAGAGTTAGGTTTAAGGGTTAATAACTTTATTATAGTAGCGGCGACGGTGCGGACGGGAGATTAGGGGTTAATAATTGTAGGTAGGTGGCGGCGATGTTAGGGAGGGCAGATTAGGGGTTAATACTATTTATTCTAGTGTTTGCGAGGCGGGAGTGCGGCGGTTATGGGGTTAATACATTTATTAGAGTGGCGGTCCGGTCGGCAGATTAGGGGTTAATAGTGTAGGTAAGGTAGCGGCAACGTTGGGGTGGCAGATTAGGGGTTAATAAATATAATATAGGGGTCGGCGGTGTTAGGGGCAGCAGATTAGGGGTTCATAGGGATAATGTAGGTTGCGGCGGTGTACGGAGCGGCAGATTAGGGGTTAATAGTATAATGCAGGTGTCAGCGATAGCGGGGGCGGCAGATTAGGGGTTAATAAGTGTAAGGTTAGGGGTGTTTAGACTCGGGGTTCATGTTAGGGTGTTAGGTGCAGACTTAGAGAGTGTTTCCCCATAGGAAACAATGGGGCTGCGTTAGGAGCTGAACGCTGCTTTTTTGCAGGTGTTAGGTTTTTTTTCAGCCCAAACTGCCCCATTGTTTCCTATGGGGATATCGTGCACGAGCACGTTTTCCCAGCTTACCGCTACCATAAGCAACGCTGGTATTGAGGATTGAAGTGGAGCTAAATTAGGCTCAACGCTCCCTTTTTTGAGCCTAACGCAGCCCCTCAGACAACTCTAAATACCAGCGTTGTTGGAAGGGTGCGTTGGGGAAAAAAGCAGCGTTAGCTACAAGGGTCTTTACCAACAAAACTCTATATCTAGCCGTAAATGATTAAAGACAAAAGTGACAAATACTTAAAATCCCAGAAACATCTTTCGTTCTGTGTACAAATAAATAGTATATGATATTTTTCTTATGCTTGTGAGGGATGTCAATCTCACTCAATAAAGCAGTGGACGAACTGCTTATCAGCCAATAAGCAATGAGTCCTTAAAGGGACATTAAACCCAAAAAAATTCTTTCATGATTCAGATAGAGAATTTTAAACAACATTCCAATTTACTTTTACTTTTGCTATTATCTAATTTGCTTAATTCTTTAGATATCCTTTGCTTAAGAAATAGCAATGCACATGGGTGAGCCAATCACAAGAGGCATCTGTGTGCAGGCACCAATCAGAAGCTACTGAGTCTATCTAGATATGCTTTCCAGCAAGGAATATCAAAAGAGTGAAGCAAATTAGATAATAGAAGTAAATTAGAAAGTTGTTTAAAATTGCATGCTCTTTCTAAATCACGAAAGAAAATGTTTTGGGTTTCATGTCCCTTTAAGACCCTGTTGCACTTCCTGCAACAGTCAATATAATAAAAAACCCAGTGTAAACTTAAAGTGATGATAAACTTTGTTTAAACGGTACATTTCATAGGAACCATCTTTCCAATTAATGTCACTTTCATTCATAAATTTAATGTAATATGCATCTATTAAAAAAGTAATGTAACTCAAACTGTTAAAATCGCACCGCTGTTCCTCTGTCCGTCTATTTTTCAAGACTTTTTTTTGTCACTTTCTTCAATCTTCCAATCAGAACCCGGGCCAGCTGGAAGAAACTCACACGCCACTTACTCTTATAGCGCATGCACTAGATATTTGATGCGTTTGCAGAGTCTGCCTAGGGTTCTGATTGGAAGATTGAAGAAAGTGACTAAAAAAAAAAAGTCTAAGAAAATAAACGAGAACAGCAGCAAGAGACTAACAGTTTGTGATATATTATTTTTTAATACACGCATATTACATTAAACAAATGAATGAAAGTGCCATTAATTTGGAAAGATGGTTCATGACCCGCCCTCTGCTTCAACACCCGTTTAATCTTCTATCTTGCCTTAAAATAACTCTCAATGAACTCTGACCTTGCTATTACTCAGTCCTTGAATATATTATGTTCATTACACACAATGGCCCCAATTTATCAAAGTCTGGCGGACCTGATCCGACAGTGCGGATCAGGTCCACCAGACCTCGCTGAATACGGCAAGTAATATGCTCGCTGTGTTCAGCATTGCACCAGCAGCTCTTTGTGACCGCTGCTTCATAACTGCTGTTTCTGGCGAGCCTGCAGGCTCGCCAGAAACACGGGGCATCAAGCTCCATTCGGAGCTTGATAGATAGGCCACTTTGCATCATCTCGAATGATATAGCGTAATAAAGACTATGCTTCATTGGTCAGTTAACTATGTGGGCCGGATGCTCAAAAACTCACCAGCATGTAGAGAAATCATCAGCTTGTAGGGAAATCTTTAGCTTATTTTACTGAGCTCTATATTGTAAAATAAGTGTATCTCCTTCATGTAAAGTATATTACTGAACTCCTGTTAATAAGATATACAGTTCCAGGAACATTTGCCAGTAAAAACAATCTCTGAGGGGCCCATAATACTGACAAGGCAGACCAGAGGGCATTCAAGAATTGGGCCCTGTATCTTTTATAACTAGAACTAATACAATAAAATTACATCTTCTAGATCCTCCCCGATCTATAGAAAGCATTACGTAAACAGACGAAATCAGAGGCATTGATGGTGTTTATGGATGTTTATTGAATCCTATCTTCTACCACAGACCACTGTTTTGTTAAGGTTTCATGGTAGTGAGTGGGCCTGCTCTCCATTAGTAATTTTCCCTTTTTTGCTGGTTGCTGGTTCCATTGTCAGAATCTGTATCTGAATCCTTAAAGCGTTTGTCCTTCAGGCTTTTCTCCATCATTCTAAATCCTACAAAGCAAAATAAACAGTGTTAGTCATCTATATATCTATATATATATAATCAGCTTTGTTTGAGAAAACCTGAAAATATCTTAAGCCCTATCTTTGCCAGTGGAATAACCATTTTAAATGTGATTTTGAGATTATTTTTTTATATTTACTTACAATATATTGTACAAGATTACAAGTCGCAAAGTATGTCTTTCCCGTGCGCAATATAGTATTTTCGCAATTAATTTTCATTGCCCTGATATTACAGGTCTTGAAAAATCACGATTGCACATGAAATCACCTTTTGCGCAGCAATCCTTTCCGCGCTTGAAGAGCTGTAGTTAACAGTTTTCCGAAACACTTTAACAATACATTACAAAGTACAGTTACACTCATTGTAACAGTCTAATAAAAATTATTTAAAAAAAATATTGCACACAAAAGTTATAATTGCTCAAAGATAGGAAATTTTACATAGAGATACATACAGATACATTGCCAAAGATGTATTTGTATGTATATATATGTCTACCATATTCCTAATTGTAATTTCAGTATTTAAAGGGACAGTCAAATCCAAAAAAAACTTTAATGTTTCAAATAGGGCATGTAATTTTAAACAACTTTCCAATTTACTTTTATCACCAATTTTGCTTTGTTCTTTGGTATTCTTAGTTGAAAGCTAAACCTAGGAGGTTCATATGCTAATTTCTTAGACCTTGAAGGCCACCTCTAATGTAAATGCACTTTGATAGTTTTTCACCACTAGAGGGCATTAGGTTAGGTGTTTCATATAGATAACATTGTGCTCATGCACGTGAATTTACCATGGAGACAGCACTGATTGGCTAAAATTAAAGTCTGTCAAAAGAACTGAAAAAAGGGGGCAGTCTGCTGACACTTAGATACAAGGTAATTACAGAGGTAAAACATGTATTATTATAACTGTGTTGGTTATGCACAACTGGGGAATGGGTAATAAAGGGCTTAAATTCTGCTGTTGACTGTCCCTTTAAGAAGTTAGGGTCAAACGTTTGTGCACATGCAATATCGGGTTTTTGCAATCATTTACGCGCAGATTAAATTGCGCTTGTATTACAAGTTGAAAGTAAACGCTATCACGTGAGCATAATCGCAGTTTACACTAGAATGATTACCGCAATCTCAGAGCTGTGGTTTACTGTTTTGGAAAATAAATAATGTCACAAAACACATTAAAAATACATTACACAGTACATTTACACTCACAATAACACCATCTAATTAAAATTATTAAAAAAATATATTGCACAAAGACGTTATAAGGGCTAAAAGATATAAGATCTCAGGTATATATATATACATACAGTGTGTGTGTGTGTGTGTGTGTACATATGTATTTATATGTGTATATATGTATTTATGTATTTATATGTGTATATATGTATTTATGTATTTATATGTGTATATATGTATTTATGTATTTATATGTGTATATATGTATTTATGTATTTATATGTGTATATATGTATTTACAGACATATATACACATATAAACACTTACATATAAATGCATATATACATATGTATACATATATAGACATATATATATATATATATATATATATATATATATATATATATATATATATATATATATATATATATATATATATGCGATTAACTAGATAAAAACATGTAAAAGCATATTTCTGCAATATTAATTTATAATTAAGTGTTATACTGTGTATTTACTGTAAATATTTCACATTCCAATGTTCTGCACAGAATATATTCTATGTATTTTTAAATAGATATTCCTATATATCTGTATATATCTATACCTATATATAATGTATGTGTGTATATATATATATATATATATATGTATGTATATAGGTATAGATATATATTGTGCCAAATATACCATCAGATATATATATATATATATATATATATATATATATATATATATATATATATATATAGAAATATGTATTTACCAATAAATAGAACATATTATTTGTATGTAAAGAACATTGTAATGTGAAATATTCATATTTTCATGTCGGGTTAGTGCTTTTAAGATTATGGGGCATATTTATGATTGTGCGAGCGGACATAATCCGATATAGTGGATCATGTCCGCTGCACATCGATAAATGCCGACAGCATACGCTCTCAGCATTTATCATTGCACCAGCAGTTCTTGTTAACTGCTGGTGCAATACCACCCCCTGCAGATTCGCAGCCAATCGGACGCTAGCAGGGGGTGTCAATCAACCCGATCGTGATGCGTTTGGGTTAGCGCACATTAGAATATGCAGTCGGTTTAGCGCATATGAGAATATGAATTTGGGTTAGCGCATATGTTAATATGCTGTCGGGAGTGCGTATCTGAACACATGCGATCGGGTTAGCGTGCAAGTTGGTTGTTAGTTATTTTTTCCTATTGAATTCTATGGAGAAATAGGTTATCTTTTGCGCAACAGTCTAATTGAGCTCAAAGTAAACTGTTTGCGCCCATCGGGTTAGCGTGAGCGCAATAACTTTTTACTTTGAAACTCATAATACCAGCGCAGCCTGACTAGAGCAAAACTTCTAGCGCAATTAGCGCTCTAGCAGAAGTGCAAAATACCTCTCCAATTGTAATCTGGCCCTCAATTGCCAAATGGTTAAGTAGTTTTTTGACAATCTTCTACATAATAAACAAGCTAAAGTATACGGCAGAAACAAGAGCATAGTGGCTAAATGTATTAATATGGAGATTGGATGGGCTATGTATATTACATGTGACACTCTGAGAGTTTATTTAATTAACTGCTCTTCCCAGCATCAAGTAAGTAACATTTCACTGGTGGGAAAGTATTTGTGCCTAGAGTCTAGGTATATAAGTTTGTGTAGCTCATCATGTGTCTGCATTATACAATACTTACCTGATGAGAAATGTTCTTCATTTAAAGCTGATGTACCGGCTGCTAACTTGTCAGATTGTGTCTCTTTCAAGCCAGGTTTTGGGAAACTTCCATATCTCCCTATGTGTTTTCTTTGGTGACCTCCAACATGATCACATTTATCTTCGTCAGTGCCTTCCTTCTTGTTAGAAGCTGGAGCACAAAAGTTGTCTACACACGTTTGCCACCCAGCAAAGGCTTCCTGGTCATCACCATCTGCTGGTGGAGAAAGAACCTGGGCCTGGGACGTATGGTCCTTCAGTGCATATTTCAGCTCGATGTTTTCCTGCATCAAGGCCACCATTTTTCTCAGCTCACTGTTTTCTCCCAACAGCCTCCTGTTCTCAGTTTTCAGGCTTTCTTTCTTGTATTTCTGGAGGTTTCTGTCCATAGTGTCACCACCAGTTGTCAGAGTGTCACCACCAGTTGTCAGAGTGTCACCACCAGTTGTCAGAGTGTCACCACCAGTTGTCAGACAAATCTCAGGTCCTCTGGTTCTGTCTTGCTCTTCCTGTTGTGTGACTGCTGCAAGAACGGATTAACATCACAGGACAAAACACACCTCTGTGACATCATTAGTTATAACCAAGTCACTCTGCATGATAATATCAGCCAACAGACATTCACTACCATTAACCCCTTGACTGCTTAAATGCATTACATTGCAGCAAGCACTGTAAATCCAAAGGTTAAAGGAAAACTTACAATATTACCTAGGCAGATGAGCTGGTTTACTGAGACACCCTTCATGCATTTCAATTGTTGTCTACAGATGAGCAATTTATCTTTTAACTATCTCCAAGATAGCCAAATTAAAAGGAAGAGGAGTATATACCCAGACGGCACATAACAAAGTAAAATGCTAATATTCTTATCTGGTTTTAGTGCTGCCCTAGGCACTGACAAATCTGGTACGCCAGAGCCCATAGCTCCTATTTTTCTTATATATTTCTCACAACAGGATGCCAGAAGGGGTCATGGACCCTCAATTAACAACAAGGGATCATTGATCTGTAAAAAAAAATAATAAACAGAACATTTTGAGAGTAGGAAGGTGCCAGGTCATAAAACTGTACCTTAAAATAGTCCTAGACAACCAAAATTTGCTCCCAGGTAATATTAATATGGTTCTAGGGGAGTATGTCTGGCCACAGATTTGATAGTGCCTAGGGCAGCACAATAACTAAATACTTCACTAAAATGCTCAACGGAATGTTGCAAATGATACAAACTTGCAGTAACAAAAGAGCTAACACCATAGGCCAGATATGCTTGTGTTGTATCTCCGGTATTAGAAGGTTTGCAGAGAGAAGTAATCAGATTTTATGATCTTAGTCTTCTTAGCTGATAACAAGCAATTGATTATTTTTGGATAGAGAATCTGGGCTACTGATGGTCCTTTTTTCAGCATTTCATTCTCACTTCACATTTGAATAAAAACACTCACAATCGATCACGATCATTCAGAAAAGCTTAGCAAATTATTTATCTACAGAAGTCCCCAAAGACTTTAATGGTGATGTTCGCAGGAAAATCATTAGATGCACTTTTATAAAGGATTGTGATCAACCCCAAAATGTCATAAGGTTTAATGCTCGTCTGGTGCAAATTTTGTTTTAAGTTTTGCTGATGGGCTGAATACATATGGAGCGCTATGAGGTTTCAGTTCCAGAGAAGATGAGTAAATGTAACTGATGAACAGCTTGGAAAATATAAAATCACAATGGAACTGTGATCTGTATCCTGTGAAGTGAGTCTTTAAGATTTTAATGTGTATATATAAACTGTATATATATATATATATATATATATACATGTCACTATTAAAGAATAAACAGTAACTCTTAGTCGAGCACAATGGAATCTCACAATATTAAAATCTTAGGACTTAAAGACCTTGTCCCAAAAGCAGACATACAGCAATTGCAATTAGGTTGGAATTTATCATAATTCAAAACACAAAAATATATACATATATTATGTGGCAACAAATAAGACAAAGCAGAAGTTCCCCTGTAGATATTAAAAGTCAATTGGTGTTAACTCTTATTAGAGGCCTCTATTGCAGGGTGTGTAAACATAAATGAACTGGCTATTATTCGCAGCCAAAAAAGTTACACCTTCATTGGGTCTCCAAAGAAATTAAACGTGATGCAGTAAATAGCGTGACTAGGTTCACTTGATTGCAGAATTATATAGCGCTGAACCAGGACAGCCAAAATAACAATCCCAAATGCACTTTTATAATGTCACCTAAGATCGACTTAGGGATTGGATACAATGATAAGGCAACTAGATAGGCTTGATTGCAGAGATATTCTATGCACCTAGGATTTAGACCAGAACAGCGTAAACAGCAATCATATGCACACTGTGTTAGTATACCTAGTGCTTCCCTCAATCAGCGTTTTTCAGCATACTGACATAAAAGTTCCTTTGGTTTACCTTATCATTTCTTCGGCATTGTTTGTAGAAAGTGGAGGCACTTTGTGGTATATTCCACGCCTACCTTCTTTGTGCGTCACGTAACTAGGGTATACCTGTAAGGCTTGTTACAACAAGGAAATTTCCAACAACGGCGGGGATCAGCTGTACCCCCGCCGATTGACAAACAGCTACGCGCGTTTCACTCACAGTTCAACGTGCTTCTTCCGGCTGAGTTGGATTGAGCTGTATAGAGGCATTCTGTAATAGCAGTGGCTGGCTGTGCTGGGCTTATAATTGCTTTGATAACCATTCAGAGACATTATAAGCCCTTAGTGACAGCTGATCCCAGTGCTCAGAGAGAAAAGTTCAACTGTAAAAATAAAATGTAATAAATTAAAAAATAAAAACCCCTTACAGTAAATATCTGCAAAGCTAAGGGATTAAAAAAAAATTTGGGTGGCGGCAAAATTTACAGTCACCTAAGTTGGCTGGACTTGCCTCCCATACCTAAGGCTGCCAGCCCTCCCCTGGTCATAAACCCATTGTTCAATTACATTTCTTAAAATCCATGCTATATTTACCTGCAGCATGGCACCATAATAGCAATGCACATGTAGTAAAATTAGTTTTAATTCTAGTGTACTCAGATTTATTTAAAATAGCTTGGTTTTAATTTGTGCAAACTTTTTAACTACAGAATGGACCGTCCATTTGACCCCCCTCCCATATACTTCTCATGCCCGTCATCCCTCCTTTATGGCCATTCCCCCCCTTTTCATGTCCATTTCCACCATTTCATATCCATTCCCCCTTTCCTATCCATTCCCCCCATTTGTTATCCATTCCCCCTTTTCATACCAATTAAACTCTATATGAAAACTCAACAATTTTGTAACAGAGGAAAAGAAAGCAATCTCCATATGACAAACTGGTAACTTGGGACAAGTGGAGGGGAAATATAGTTCATGAGATAAGAGTTCCCGATCGTGCAGTGAGAACATCTTCATGCTGTTGCACAAGTTACAATACGCCATTTAACAAATAATTATAGTTCAGGCTTCTTCATTTGCTAAAAGGACCCGTCCCAGAAAAATGCTTTTCATGCCACTGGGAGCCATACTGTTATATTCATAAACATTTCTCTCATTAAGTTATTCCATCCAGTGATTGGGAGCTAGAAGGGAATCATCAATTAAAATATTGCACCTTAAAAAAAAATTTTGTTTTTGAAAAATCAGCCACTAATGCATCGATCTGGTCATCGCCTGGTCAGGAGCTCCGCTCTTCCCTTCTGCACGCTGCCTGCCCTAGAACGCTGGGAGGAAGTGACGTTATCAGGTGAAAGATCACTTCCTCCCAGTACTTGGCTGCAACAAGAGAGGACGTGGATGTGGTCCATCTTCCCGAGGACATTTCCGGGAACATAATTTGTCTGGGGACAGTCTCTTCAATCCGAGGAATGTTCCCGGAAATTGCGGATGTCTGGTCACCCTACCCTGCTAGCTGCCTAGGAACCCTCAGGTAAAGTTTCCCCTGCTCACCAATATATATCGCCCAGGAACCTAGGGAAAATGGCCCCTTCTCGCCAGTAGGTCCCCAAGTACTCCTGGATAGTGACCCCTGCTCACCAAAACACACCCATGTACCCCAGGAAAGTGGTCTCTGCTTGCCAATATGCACCCAAGTACCCAAGAAAAGTGTCTCCTGCTCACCAATAGGTGCCCAGGTACCCCAGGAAAGTGGCCCCTGCTTGCCAATGCATTTCCAGGTACTCCTGGAATGTGACCTCTGCTCACTAATAAATGCCCAAGTTCCCCAGGGAAGTGGCCCTGCCCACTAATATGCACACAGGTACCCCAAGAAAGTGGACCCTCTGCTCTACAGTAGGTGCAATAGGCTCCCAGTACCCCAGGAAAATGCTACTTTTTTAATAAAAAAATATAATGCCCTCTATTTTGAGGGCATTTGGGGCACTTTTAGAAAATTAACCAGAGATCTAATCTCTGGTTAATTTTCAGAGCACTAATTGCTACTGCGAGCTTGTGGTAGCAATAACCAGCCACTTCTAATAGCTGGTTAATTTAGCGCTCCACTTGTAATCTAGCCCTATATTTATATATAGATTGTGCAGTCAAGAAAAAATAATTACCCTGAATATTTGTTGGCTGCAGCATTCAGTATTTTCATTTAAAACAAGACGAACTTTTAATTTTAGTTTATAATTTACATTTTTTTCATTAAATTACTAAGTATTAACCCTTAAGGGACCAGTAAATACAGTAGATTTGCAAAAACAGCAAATGCAAGATAAAAAGACAATGTAATAGCACTTAGGGGCCGAATTACAAAAACAGCAGTTCTGAAGGAGCAGTTTAAAGACCGCTGCTCCCTAACTTGTCTGTCTGCTCTGAGGCTGTGGACATCAATCCACCTGATCCTATACGATTGGGCTGATTGACCCCCCCCCCTGCTATTGGCCACGAATCTGCAGGGAGCGGCATTGCACCAGCAGTTCTCAAGAAATGCTGGTGCAGTGATAAATTTATCGATGTGCGGCTGACATAATACGCTACATCATATCATGTCCGCTCGCACTTTCATAAAACGGAACTTCAAATTAGTAGTAGATTTTTTTCTGACAAATTTTAAAGTTCTGTCTATTTCCAATCCCCCTTTATCATGTGACAGCCATCAGCCAATCACAAATGCATATCTGTATATTCTATGAATTCTTACATATGCTCAGTAGGAGCTGGTGACTCATAGGGGTCTATTTATCAAGCTCTGAGCTTGATGCCCTGTGTTTAATTCATTTTATTATGATGGTAAAAAAAGGCACATTTTCAGTTATTTGTGATATCCGTGAACATATGATTAACAAATATATCGGTGAACATTTAAACACCTAGGGCCAGATTACAAGTGGAGCGCTAAATTTTGCTTGCATGCAAGCCATATTAGCGTTCCACTTTGTAATAACTGCGCACAATAATGTGCGCTGGTTTTACAAGTTAATCACAATGCAAACGTGAGCTCGCATTCGATTTGCGCTCATGAGAGCGCTCTTCCATAGGCTCGTGCAGCTAAGGAGGTAAGTAGTGCAGCGATGGGCAGCATATGATTATATACATATAGATTTACAGGTATATATTTATTTACATTGCGGTTTATGGGAATATATAGTTCCCATAGACCGCAATATAAAGGTTCTTTTCATCCCACTCCCACCAACTTTAAAGCCCCATAACTGCCTAGTACAGTTGTTTTATTTTAAAAAAAACTCTACTTTTTTTTAAAATAAAATAAAATATATAATACCCTCTATTTTGAGGGCATTTGGGGCACTTTTAGAAAATTAACTAATCTAATTTCTGGTTAATTGTATAATCGCTAATTGCTACCGTGAGCTCGCAGTAGCAATAACCAGTCACTTGTAATGTAATGATAATTTAGCGCTCCACTTGTAATCTAGCCCCTAGTGTGTCCGAGTATTTTTTCACAGTTTTATTTCCTAAAAATATCTTAAGAAGACTTTTAGTTGCAGATTAAGGGGTCTGTTTATGTAGGTGCGGACAGACATGATCTGCTAGCGTATCACGTCCGCCGCACATCTATAAATGCCGACAGCAAACGCTCTCAGCATTTATCATTGCACCAGCAGTTCTTGTGAACTTCTGGTGCAATACCGCCCCCTGCAGATTCACGGCCATTCAGCCGCTAGCAGGAGATGTCAATCAGCCCAATCGTATTCGATCAGGCTGATTGCTGTCCTCCACCTCAGAAGTGGCGGAGGAGTTAAGGAGCAGCGGTCTTAGGACCTCTACTTCTTAACTTCTGCTTTAGTCGAAACTGAAGAGGAGAAGGTCGGAAGCAGCATCCGCTGCTTCATAAATAGACCCCTAGAAGTTAAAAAAGCTATAGATAAACTATTAGTACTAATACTTAATTTAGGTTGCTTTGCTGCAGTGCAATAATAGTTATACATAGGTCACTAGAGTGTAGTTAGTTTGTCTGTAGTCTGTCTGTAGTTAGTCTGTCTGTAGTTAGTCTGTCTGTAGTCAGTCTGTCTGTAGTCAGTTTGTCTGTAGTCAGTTTGTCTGTAGTCAGTTTGTCTGTAGTCAGTCTGTCTGTAGTTTGTGTGTCTGTAGTTTGTCTGTAGTCAGTCTGTAGTTAGTCTGTCTGTAGTCAGTTTGTCTGTAGTCAGTTTGTCTGTAGTTAGTCTGTCTGTAGTCAGTCTGTCTGTAGTTTGTGTGTCTGTAGTTTGTCTGTAGTCAGTCTGTAGTTAGTCTGTCTGTAGTCAGTCTGTCTGTAGTCAGTTTGTCTGTAGTCAGTCTATCTGTAGTCAGTTTGTCTGTAGTTAGTCTGTCTGTAGTCAGTCTGTCTGTAGTTTGTCTGTCTGTAGTTTGTCTGTCTGTAGTCAGTCTGTCTGTAGTCAGTTTGTCTGTAGTTAGTCTGTCTGTAGTCTGTCTGTCTGTAGTCAGTCTGTCTGTAGTCAGTCTGTAGTCAGTTTGTCTGTAGTTTGTCTGTAGTCAGTCTGTCTGTAGTTTGTCTGTAGTCAGTCTGTCTGTAGTTTGTCTGTAGTCAGTCTGTCTGTAGTCAGTCTGTCTGTAGTTTGTCTGTAGTCAGTCTGTCTGTAGTTTGTCTGTAGTCAGTCTGTCTGTAGTCAGTCTGTCTGTAGTCAGTCTGTGTAGTCAGTCTGTCTGTAGTTTGTCTGTAGTTAGTCTGTCTGTCTGTAGTTTGTCTGTAGTTAGTTTGTCTGTAGTCAGTCTGTCTGTAGTCAGTCTGTCTGTAGTCAGTATGTTTGTAGTTTGTCTGTAGTCAGTCTGTAGTTAGTCTGTCTGTAGTCAGTCTGTCTGTAGTCAGTTTGTCTGTAGTTAGTCTGTCTGTAGTCAGTCTGTCTGTAGTTTGTGTGTCTGTAGTTTGTCTGTAGTCAGTCTGTAGTCAGTCTGTCTGTAGTCAGTTTGTCTGTAGTCAGTCTATCTGTAGTCAGTTTGTCTGTAGTTAGTCTGTCTGTAGTCAGTCTGTCTGTAGTTTGTCTGTCTGTAGTTTGTCTGTCTGTAGTCAGTCTGTCTGTAGTCAGTTTGTCTGTAGTTAGTCTGTCTGTAGTCTGTCTGTCTGTAGTCAGTCTGTCTGTAGTCAGTCTGTAGTCAGTTTGTCTGTAGTTTGTCTGTAGTCAGTCTGTCTGTAGTTTGTCTGTAGTCAGTCTGTCTGTAGTTTGTCTGTAGTCAGTCTGTCTGTAGTCAGTCTGTCTGTAGTCAGTCTGTCTGTAGTTTGTCTGTAGTCAGTCTGTCTGTAGTTTGTCTGTAGTCAGTCTGTCTGTAGTCAGTCTGTCTGTAGTCAGTCTGTGTAGTCAGTCTGTAGTTTGTCTGTAGTTAGTCTGTCTGTCTGTAGTTTGTCTGTAGTCAGTTTGTCTGTAGTCAGTCTGTCTGTAGTCAGTCTGTCTGTAGTTTGTCTGTAGTCAGTCTGTCTGTAGTCAGTATGTTTGTAGTTTGTCTGTAGTCAGTCTGTCTGTAGTTTGTCTGTAGTTAGTCTGTGTGTAGTCAGTCAGTCTGTAGTCAATCTGTCTGTAGTTTGTCTGTGTAGTCACTCTGTCTGTAGTTTGTCTGTAGTTAGTCTGTCTGTAGTCAGTCTGTCTGTAGTTTGTCTGTAGTCAGTCTATCTGTAGTCAGTCTGTCTGTAGTTTGTCTGTGTAGTCAGTCTGTCTGTAGTTTGTCTGTAGTTAGTCTGTCTGTAGTCAGTCTGTCTGTAGTTTGTCTATAGTCAGTCTGTCTGTAGTCAGTATGTTTGTAGTTTGTCTGTAGTCAGTCTGTCTGTAGTTTGTTTGTAGTCAGTCTGTCTGTAGTTTGTCTGTCTGTAGTTTGTCTGTAGTCAGTCTGTCTGTAGTCAGTCTGTCTGTAGTTAGTCTGTCTGTAGTCAGTATGTTTGTAGTTTGTCTGTAGTCAGTCTGTCTGTAGTCAGTCTGTCTGTAGTCAGTCTGTCTGTAGTCAGTCTGTCTGTAGTTTGTTTGTAGTCAGTCTGTCTGTAGTTTGTCTGTATTTAGTCTGTCTGTAATTTGTCTGTAGTTAGTCTGTCTGTAATTTGTCTGTAGTTAGTCTGTCTGTAGTTTGTCTGTAGTCAGTCTGTCTGTAATTTGTCTGTAGATAGTCTGTCTGTAGTTTGTCTGTAGTCAGTCTGTCTGTAATTTGTCTGTAGTCAGTCTGTCTGTAATTTGTCTGTAGTTAGTCTGTCTGTAGTTTGTCTGTAGTCAGTCTGTCTGTTATTTGTCTGTAGTTAGTCTGTCTGTAGTTTTTCTGTAGTCAGTCTGTCTGTAGTTTGTCTGTAATCAGTCTGCCTGTAGTCAGTCTGTCTGTAGTTAGTCTGTCTGTATTCTGACTCTGTAAAGCAAGAGATAGTGTTTTTAAAAGTCTAATTTTTGAAAAAGATATTTACTATTAAATTTTTATTGCTCACTCAGGTTTTTTTATGCAAAAGAAAGAATAATTCCCCTCTCTGGCACCGTTACCCTCTGTCCGCTGCTTTGAGCATTAAATACTTTTTCCTCCCAGACCCCCCTGGCCATGAAAAAACAACAAACACACAATGTAAATCAGAGGAATTAATGGGGTTTTTTATTGAATCCACTTTCTGCTCTGCATAAGCCCCATCTGTTGTTATATAGAAAAGAGTGAGACCTGTTCTACATTAATAATGTTTCCTCCTCCACTGGGCGCTGGTTCCATAGTCGGAATCCGTATCTGACTCCTTAAAGCATTGGTCCTTCAGGCTTTTCACTACTCTTCTGAATCCTACAGAACAAGACGGGTAACATTAGTCAGTTCTAAGTCTGTATCATTTCATTGTATCTGAGAATATCTGTTTAACCTTGTGTGTGCCAGTAGAATGACCCAGTGTTTATAAAGTGTGATTGCATTTAATCTCTGTATAATCATTTAAAAGATTAGTCATTCAGTATTATTTTTGTTACTTTATATAATGGGGTATATTTATGAAGCAGCGTATGCTGCTGTTTCCGCGCGAGCTTTCCTGCTCATAAGTTCTTAACGTATGTTAAGAAGAAGCGTTCGTAACCTCCTTAACTCATCCGCCGCCTCTGAGGTGGCAAACTGCAATCATCCTGATCGTATGCGTATGCTGTCGGCATTTATCGATGTCAGGCGAACATGTTCTGCTACAGCGGATCATGCCCGCCCGACATTTGATAAATCTACCCCAATGAGTCAAGTGGATGTGCAGCTCAAAGAAGCTAAGTGACAGTAAAGTCAGAATTAAACTTTTAGCATTCCAACAGAGGGCTTGATTACTAGTGGAGCTATAAACCACTTTACTAGAAGTAAGCTTTTAATGTGGGCGGCTTAGCGTGTGTATTATAAGTTAAATAGTTTACCCATGAGCGAAACCCGATGCATGCCAATCACTGGACTTCAGATATTGCAAATTTGGATATAAATACATATTTATGTACATATATATATATATATATATATATATATACACTCACACATCTTTAGTTAAGGACACACTTTTATTCTATTACAAGTGTAGAGTGTTTATTTGATGAATATTTGATATAAGCAACCTCGGCTAATAAAAAAGAATGTGTGCTGCTCCATATGAAGATAGTATTAATATATATATATTGGCCCTTTCCAGTCAAACACCTTGTCATATACCATATATGAACGCTTATAACCTTTTTAACTTTTTATCCTTTATGCAAGGTTTTCAGTCGCGCTAATCCTACAAACATTTGTGTTTACTTTCAATATGAGTGATAGTAAACGCGGGGCAAGATATTTCAGTATTACTCGTGCTAATGTTAGCGCGCCACTTGTAATGAAGCCCAGAGCATTTTATTTTAAACAACTTTTCATTATCACATTTCCTTTCTTGTCTTTGCTAAAAAGCATACCTAGGTAGTCGCAAGAAGAGCAATGCACTACTGGGAGCTAGCTAAACACTTCAGGTAAGACAATAACAAGTGGTATATGTTTGTAGCCATCAATTACCAACCCACAGGTCACAAAACCTCCCTCCAGTGCTTTTGACGTGCCCCCATGTCTTCTGTACAGCCCTCAAACCACTAGGATAAACCGGGGTAATCACCCCCACTCCCAGCTTTCACATGAATTTAGTCTCATTATAATCTAGAGGGTCAAGACCTATCGCTGAAAATGAAGAATCTACTTTAGACAGACAGATATAGATAAATGTATGTTTGTGTGTAGAACTATATATGTATACTTATATATATATATATATATATATATATACACTCTATATATATTTATAATATATATATATATATATATATATATATATATATATACCTATACATACAACATCATTTAAAATTAGGGGGAGGTAAAAGGTGAGTTTAAAATCCTCCACTACGCACAAAAGCAGACTTGAAGTAAAAAAGTGTGTCATTGTGAACTTAATTTGCATATCTTAACCAGAATCCTTTGCTGCATTGGAAACAATGGCCTAGATTTAGAGTTTTGTCGGTAAAGACTAGGGATGGGCGAATGTGCAAATTTTCGAATTTTGAATGTAGAACGAATGTTATTACCGAAATTCGAATATCGATAAGAATGAATATTCTTAAAAATTCGAAAATCGAATGTTATTTACAGTTTTCGAATGTCACTTTCGAATTTGAATGTTTATAATTATATCGAATGTCTACATTCGAAATTCAAATTTTTCGAATTCGAATATAAATTCGAATTTTTCGAATTCGAATATAAATTCGAATTTTTCGAATTCGAATATAAATTCGAATTTTTCGAATTTGAATATTGCATAATTCGAATATTACATTTAAAAGCATTAGAAATACTATTACAATCTAAATTCGAATTTTTCGAATTCGAATACACGTATTGCATAATTCGAATATTACATTTAAAGAAAAAGCATTAGAAATACTATTACAATCTAAATTCGAATTTTTCGAATTCGAATATTGCATAATTCGAATATTACATTTAAAGAAAAAGCATTAGAAATACTATTACAATCTAAATTCGAATTCTTCGAATTCGAATACACGTATTGCATAATTCGAATATTACAATTAAAGAAAAAGCATTAGAAATACTATTACAATCTAAATTCGAATTTTTCGAATTCGAATATTGCATAATTCGAATATTACATTTAAAGAAAAAGCATTAGAAATACTATTACAATCTAAATTCGAATTTTTCGAATTCGAATATTGCATAATTCGAATATTACATTTAAAGAAAAAGCATTAGAAATACTATTACAATCTAAATTCGAATTTTTCGAATTTGAATATTTTCGAATGTAATCGTAAAATTCTAAACCAAACATTCGAAAATCGAATGTTAGAATGTTATGTAAACATTCGAAATTCGATTCGAACGAACGAATGTGTTAAAATTCATGCCGTTTTTCGATTGTTGCGAAACATTCGCCCATCCCTAGTAAAGACCCGCGGTGCTAACGCTGCTTTTTTTCCAGTGCACCCTTAAGACAACGCTGGTATTTAGAGTTGTCTGAGTGGCTGCGTTAGGCTCAGAAAAGGGAGCGTTGAGCATAATTTAGCGCCACTTCAACCCTCAATACCAGCGTTGCCTACGGTAGCGGTGAGCTGGAAAAACACGTTCCTGCACGATATCCCCATAGGAAACAAAGGGGCTGAGCTGGCTGAAAAAAAAACCTAACACCTGCAAAAATGCAGCGTTCAACTCCTAACGCAGCCCCATTGTTTCCTATGGGGAAACACTCTCTAAGTCTACACCTAACACCCTAACATGAACCCCGAGTCTAAACACCCCTAACCTTACACTTAAATTATTAACCCCTAATCTGCTGCTCCGGACACCGCCGCAACCTACATTATAGCTATGAACCCCTAATCTACTGCCCCTAACATCGACGACACCTATATTATATTTATTACCCCCTAATCTGCCCCCCCAACGTCGCCACCACCTACCTACACTTATTAACCCCTAATCTGCCGACCGGACCTCGCTGCCACTATAATAAATGTATTAACCCCTAAACCACCGCACTACCGCCTCGCAAACACTATAATAAATTGTATTAACCCCTAATCTGCCCTCCCTAAAAATTATTAACCCCTAATCTTCCACCTGCAACGTCGCCGCTACTATAATAAAGTTTTCTCTCTCTCTCTCTCTAGCTAATTGTCTGCACTATACTTACCTGATGAGAAATGTTCTTCATGAATCCCTGATGTACCAGATGCTAACTTATCAGACTGTTTATCTTTCAAGCCAGGTTTTGGGAGACTTCCGTATGTCCCTGGATGTTTTCTTTGGTGACCTCCAACATGGTCAAACCTATCTCTGTCAGTGCCTTCATTGCTGGAAGTAGAAGGTGAGGAGCAAATTTTTTCCAGAGAGCTTGGCCATTGAACATGGGCATCCTGGTCATTACCCACTGCTGGTGGCAAAAAAGCCTGGGCCTGGGACGTATGATCCCTTAGTGCATATTTCAGTCCAATGTTTTCCTGCATCAAGGCCATCATCTTTTTCAGCTCACTATTTTCCCCCAGAAGCCTCCTGTTCTCTGTCTTCAGGTTTTCTATCTTGTATTTCTGAAGGTTTCTGTCCATATTGATACAAATACAGTATATCTCAGATATTCTAGTAGGATCTTGCTTAATCTGCTATCTGACTCTCACTGTAGGAAGCAAACAGCCATCTGTACAGGACAAAGCACATTTATGACATCATCAGTTATCAGTAGAACACATCACTGCAGCATGATGTCAGCCAACCGGCATGTCCATCCACTAACCCTTTAACTTCCAGAGAAAGTAATATTTACTGTAACTATTTCACATTCCAATGCTCTGTACATAGCAGAATGTGTTCTATGTATGTCTTCCTATATATATACCTATATTATATATAATTATATATACAGGGAGTGCAGAATTATTAGGCAAGTTGTATTTTTGAGGATTAATTTTATTATTGAACAACAACCATGTTCTCAAAAAACTCATTAATATCAAAGCTGAAAAGTTTTGGAAGTAGTTTTTAGTTTGTTTTTAGTTATAGCTATTTTAGGGGGATATCTATGTGTGCAGGTGACTATTACTGTGCATAATTATTAGGCAACTTAACAAAAAACAAATATATACCCATTTCAATTATTTATTTTTACCAGTGAAACCAATATAACATCTCAACATTCACAAATAGACATTTCTGACATTCAAAAACAAAACAAAAACAAATCAGTGACCAATATAGCCACCTTTCTTTGCAAGGACACTCAAAAGCCTGCCATCCATGGATTCTGTCAGTGTTTTGATCTGTTCACCATCAACATTGCGTGCAGCAGCAACCACAGCCTCCCAGACACTGTTCAGTGAGGTGTACTGTTTTCCCTCCTTGTAAATCTCACATTTGATGATGGACCACAGGTTCTCAATGGGGTTCAGATCAGGTGAACAAGGAGGCCATGTCATTAGATTTTCTTCTTTTATACCCTTTCTTGCCAGCCACGCTGTGGAGTACTTGGACGCGTGTGATGGAGCATTGTCCTGCATGAAAATCATGTTTTTCTTGAAGGATGCAGACTTCTTCCTGTACCACTGCTTGAAGAAGGTGTCTTCCAGAAACTGGCAGTAGGACTGGGAGTTGAGCTTGACTCCATCCTCAACCCGAAAAGGCCCCACAAGCTCATCTTTGATGATACCAGCCCAAACCAGTACTCCACCTCCACCTTGCTGGCGTCTGAGTCGGACTGGAGCTCTCTGCCCTTTACCAATCCAGCCATGGGCCCATCCATCTGGCCCATCAAGACTCACTCTCATTTCATCAGTCCATAAAACCTTAGAAAAATCAGTCTTGAGATATTTCTTGGCCCAGTCTTGACGTTTCAGCTTGTGTGTCTTGTTCAGTGGTGGTCGTCTTTCAGCCTTTCTTACCTTGGCCATGTCTCTGAGTATTGCACACCTTGTGCTTTTGGGCACTCCAGTGATGTTGCAGCTCTGAAATATGGCCAAACTGGTGGCAAGTGGCATCTTGGCAGCTGCACGCTTGACTTTTCTCAGTTCATGGGCAGTTATTTTGCGCCTTGGTTTTTCCACACGCTTCTTGCGACCCTGTTGACTATTTTGAATGAAACGCTTGATTGTTCGATGATCGCGCTTCAGAAGCTTTGCAATTTTAAGAGTGCTGCATCCCTCTACAAGATATCTCACTATTTTTGACTTTTCTGAGCCTGTCAAGTCCTTCTTTTGACCCATTTTGCCAAATGAAAGGAAGTTGCCTAATAATTATTACGTACGTACGTTTTGGCCTAGTGTGGGCCTCGTCAGTGAGGTGCAGCCCTCTAGGCACACTGAGCAACGGGTCCACGTCTGGCTTCCCGCATCACCCATAGGGAGACTTCCCTCAGGGTCATAATTTGCATAAATAAAAAAAGAGAAGTGCTCAACCTGGGAACGAACAATAGCATAATAGCTTGCTCTATGGCTAGTTACCAATCAATAAGCAGCCTCTTTTTGCTCAACACGTGCCTTTCACCGAGAGAGAAGAACTTTCCTGTAGCATATCAGTCTGATCCTGACTTCACAGTACAGTCCAGCCCAGAAATACCAGGCAATCCTTCTCTGAACGAGAGAAACAGCAAAACCCCAGACGTACGTTTCGGTCTATTGTGGGCCTCGTCAGTGAGGTGCAGCTATATCTCTCTAGGCACACTGAGCAACGGGTCCACCTCTGGATTGCTGCATCACACTTAGGGAGACTTCCATAGGAGTCATAATTTGCATAAATAAAAAGAGAGAAGTTCTCAACCTGGGAACGAACAATAGCATAATAGCTTGCTCTATGGCTAGTTACCACCCAAGAAGCCGCCTGTTTTGTAGAAATATGTATTTATGAATAAATAGAACATGTTCTGTTATTTGAAGAACATTGGAATGTGAAATATTCATATTTTCACTTCAGGTTAGAGTGCATGAGAATATGGGATCGTGTTTGCACAAGAGTGGGGTGTTTTTTGCACTTTTTTTACTCCATTGACTTCTATGGGGGAATACGTGAACACGCATATTCTAAGCTCAGCGTTTTGCGCTCATATGGGTTAGCACGCGAGCGAAAACAGGGCGAGATTACATATGCGGCTTAGGTTTAAGTGCAACTGCTGAAACCCATGCTGCCCGTAAGTTTACCTCGCATATCGGGTGAATCACATATACGGTGGCAGCAGATCAGATACTGCTGTAAGTCGGATAAACTGCCAATGTTCAGAAATATGCGGAAATAAACATTTCTGGAGTCGCCAGTGACTTAATAAAGTTATTAACCCCTATTCCGCCTCTCCCCGACATGCCGACACTAATAAAAGCTCCGCCGCTCCCCGACATCGCAATCACTATAATAAAGTTATTAACCCCTAATCTGCCGCTCCCGACATCGCCAACACTAATAAAAGCTATTAACCCTAATCCGCCGCTCCCCGACATCGCAATCACTATAATAAAGTTATTAACCACTAATCTGACGCTCCCGACATCGCCGACACTAATAAATGTTATTAAAGGGACACTGAACCCACATTTTTTTCTTTTGTGATTCAGATAGAGCATGCAATTTTAAGCAACTTTCTCATTTACTCCTATTATCAATTTTTCTTCATTCTCTTGCTATCTTTATTTTAAAAAGAAGGCATCTAAGCTTTTTGGGGGGTTCAGAACTCTGTACAGCACTTTTTTATTGGTGGATGAATTTATCCACCAATCAGCAAGGACAACCCAGGTTGTTCACCAAAAATGGGCTGGCATCTAAACTTACATTCTTGCATTTCAAATAAAGATACCAAGAGAATGAAGAAAATTTGATAATAGGAGTAAATTAGAAAGTTGCTTAAAATTGCATGCTCTATCTTAAAAGAAAAAAATTGGGTTCAGTGTCCCTTTAACCCCTTTTCCACTGCTCCCCAACATCTCCGCTACTAAATAAACCTATTAACCCCTAATCCTCCGCAATCCCACATTTCTACAACTAAATAAACCTATAAACCACTAAACCGCCGGCCCCCCACATCGCAAAACACTAAATTAAACTATTGACCCCTAAAACTAACACCCCCCTAACTTTAAATTAAAATTACAATAAAACTATATTTAAATAAATAAAAACTTACCTGTGAAATAAAAATAAACCTAACATTCAGGGGTCAAGTCGAGCGGGAATGCATGGGAACGGAGTTCCTGCACTATTTTTGCATGCGGAACTAAGTTCCCTCTGGACTGAGAACAGAAACTCTTCAGTAAGCATTGCTGCTGCTGGTGGGAGGAGCTGGAGCACAGTCTGGTTAGGGGGATAGTGAGATCCTCAAGTAATGGGAAGTAAAACTTCCCACAATACACTAAATGCAAGCCTGTCAGCTGTCCTACTGTGTTATCACCCCGCAATGTGTGTAACATATGGTGCTTACATTTCTGTGTGCCTTGCTCTGGGGTTATTTAACTCCCCTCAGCAGAAATAGGACTATTGCACCCTAAGTGAGTGAGACTCTGTGACAGAGGAGGATTCTCAGGCCCAAATGGCAAACATTCAACCCCATTATTTGATTTAATTTGCTTTTATTAACCAAAGTGTATAGATTATATACATATAAATACAGCATGTGTATGTGTATATATATATATATATATATATATATATACACACACACAATATTAATTGTAAGGGCGGTGGAAGTCTCGGTGAGTTCCCATACTTTCTTTTTTTTGTAGGACTTGATCCCTGCTAACATTAAACTATAAATTAGTGTGTTTTCTGTGTACTGTTATATTACTTGTATACAGTGTATCTTATCTGCATACTGTGTGTGCTATTTGTGTATTGTGTGTTATCTGTGTACCCAAAGAAAAGTGATATATAAGTTGCTGTGTGTGCATTGTGTTTGTGTGTGTATCTGAATTCAGCGTTCATATAGATGGATATTTATCAAGCTGTCAACTGCAAATACGCTGGAATTCCGCAGCGTAATTGTGGCGAGCCTTATTCGACCCATTTATCAAAGCCTACAGACGGGCAAAAGTTGTAATTTGTGACGTAACACGATCCACCGGTCTCAATCCGACACAGATCGATGCTTACGTCATTACAGATGTTCCGAATACAAATGTGGCACTATCTGACATCTTTTGCTAGTTATCAAATTTTTAACAGGTACGTTTGTCACTATTCTGGCCCAGCGTACCTGGTTTTCAATCCGCCACCCTGGAGGCCGCAGATTCCATAGGAATCAATCTGAGTCTGAAATCAGCGAAAGCTTATGTTCGATGCTGCCAGATATCCCATTGATTTCTATGGTAGAATAAAAGTTACGTTTACACCTAACAGCCTAACATAAGCCCCGAGTCTAAACACCCCTAATCTGCCGCCCCGACATCGCCGCCACTAAATAAAACTTATTAACCCCTATCCCGCCACTCCCGGATCCCGCCGCCACCTAAATAAATGTATTAATTCCTATCCCGCTGCTCCCGGAGCCCACCGCAACTAAATAAATGTATCAACCCTTATCCCGCTGCTCCCGGAGCCCACCGCGACTCTAATAAAGTTATTAACCCCTATCCCGCCGCCCCCGGATCCTGCCGCAACTAAATAAATGTATTAACCCCTAAACTCCTGGCCTCCCACATCACTACCACTTACTAAACCTATTAACCCCTAAACTGCCAGCCCCCCACATTGCCATAAACTAAATGAAGCTATTAACCCCTAAACCTAAAAACCCGCTAACTTTACATTAAAATTACAACATCCCTATCTTATAATAAATTTAAACTTACCTTTAGAATTAAAATAAACTATATTAAACTACTAATTAACCTAACATATTATACTAAAATTACATTAAACTATATTAAACTATAAATTAACCTACTCTAACTATTATACTAAAATTACATTAAACTAGCAATTCAATTAACTATATTACAAATTTAAAAACCTAACCCTACTCAAGTTATTTAAATCTACTACAAAGAATTACTAAGTTACAAAAAAATAACAACTAAGTTACACAAAATAAAAAACACTAAGTTACACAAAATAAAAAATAAATTATCAAATATTTAAACTAATTACACTTAATCTAATAGCCCTATCAAAATATAAAAGCCCCCCCCCCAATAAAAAAAAGTTTAGCCTGCAATAAACTACCAACTACTTGCATTATATTGGCTATTCCAATCAGCCAATAGGATTGAGCTCACATTCTATTGGCTGATTGGAATAGCCAATAGAATGCAAGCTCAATCCTATTGGCTGATTGGATCAGCCAATAGGATGAAAGCTCAATCCTATTGGCTGATTGCAACAGCCAATAGGATTTTCTCCCCCTTAATTCAGATTGGCTGATAGAATTCTATCAGCCAATCGGAATGTAAGGATCAAGAAATTTAAAAGGAAACTTCATTCTTCAAGATTCATCGTAAGAAGAGGATGCTCCGCGCCGGATGTCTTGAAGATGGAGCCGCTCCACGCCGGATGGATGAAGATAGAAGATGCCGTCTGGATGAAGACTTCGGCTCACTTGGATGAAGACTTCTGCCGGCTTCGCTGAGGACTTCTGCCGCTTGGATGAGGATGGATGTCCGGTTTTCGAAAACTGTAAGTGGATCTTCGGGGGTTAGTGTTAGTTTTTTTTTAAGGGTTTATTGGGTGGGATTTAATTTTAGGTTAGGGACTTTGGGCTTAAAAAGAGCTAAATGCCCTTTTAAAGGCAATGCCCATCCAAATGCCCTTTTCAGGGCAATGGGGAGCTTAGGTTTTTTTCGATAGGATTTTATTTGGGGGGTTGGTTGTGTGGGTGGTGGGTTTTACTGTTGGAGGGGGTTTGTATTTTATTTTACAGGTAAAAGAGCTGATTTCTTTGGGGCAATGCCCCGCAAAAGGCTCTTTTAAGGGCCATTGGTAGTTTATTGTAGGCTAGGGTTATTTTTATTTGGGGGGGGGCTTTTTTATTTTGATAGGGCTATTAGATTAGGAGTAATTAGTTTAAATATTTGATCATTTATTTTTTATTTTGTGTAATTTAGTGTTTTTAATTTTGTGTAACTTAGTTGTTATTTTTTTGTAACTTAGTCATTTTTAATAGTAGATTTAAATAACTTGAGTAGGGTTAATTTAATTGTTAGTTTAATGTAATTTTAGTATAATAGTTAGGGTCGGTTAATTAATATTTTAATAGTTTAATGTAATTTTTGTATAATAGTTAGGGTAGGTTAATTAATAATTTAATATAGTTTAATTTAATTCTAAAGGTAAGTTTTAATTTATTATAAGATAGGGATGAGATAAAATTTAATGTAAAGTTAGCGGTTTGTTAGGTTTTAGGGGTTAATAGCTTCATTTAGTTTATGGCGATGTGGGGGGCTGGTGGTTTAGGGGTTAATAGGTTTAGTAAGTGGTAGTGATGTGGGAGGCCAGGGATTTAGGGGTTAATACATTTATTTAGTGGTGGCGGGGTCCAGAAGCGGCAGGATAGGGGTTAATAACTTTATTAGAGTTGCGGTGGGCTCCGGGAGCAGCGGGATGGGGTTAATAACTTTATTTAGTGGCGGCGTGGACTGGGAGCAGCGGGATAGTGGTTAAACATTTTAGTATAGTGGCGGTGTTTAGTGACAGGGTATAAAAAAAGTTGGGAAAAAGCCGAATAGCAAGTCTCGGACCCCGCCACAACTAACTAAAGGTATTAACCCCTAAACCTCTGGCCTCCCACATCACTACCACTTACTAAACCTATTAACCCCTAAACCGCCAGCACCCCACATCGCCATAAACTAAATTAAACTATTAACTCCTAAACCTAACAACCCGCTAACTTTATATTAAATATTAACTCATCCTTATCTTATAATAAATTTAAACTTACCTTTAGATTTAAATTAAACTATATTAAACTAATAATTAACCTACCCTAACTATTATCCTACAATTACATTAAACTATATTAAACTATTAATTAATCTACCATATTATACTAAAATTACATTAAACTATTAATTAATCTACCCTAACTATTAGACTAAAATCCCATTAAACTACAAATTAAATTAACTATATTAAATATTTAAACACCTAACCCTACTCAAATAATTTAAATCTACAATAAAAAATTACAAAGTTAAAAAAAACTAACAACTAAGTTACAAAAAAATAACAAACACTAATTTACAAAAAAATAAACACTAAGTTACACAAAATAAAAAAGAAATTATCAAATATTTAAACTAATTACACCTAATCTAAGAGCTCTATGAAAATACCCCCCCCCCAAAAAAAAACCCTAACCTACAATAAACTACAAATAGCTCTTAAAAGGGCCTTTTGTGGGGCATTGCCCCAAAGAAATCAGCTCTTTTACCTGTAAATAAAAAATACAAATACCCCCTAGATTTAGAGTTTTGCGGCCAAAGGGGTGCGTTAGCTACGCGTGTTTTTTTTCCCCCGCACTTTTTAAATAACGCTGGTATTTAGAGTTCTCTGAAGGGCTGCGTTAGGCTCCAAAAAGGGAGCGTATAGCATATTTACCGCCACTTCAACTCTCAATACCAGCGTTGCTTACGGTAGCGGCCAGCTTGAAAAACGTGCTCGTGCACAATTCCCCCATAGGAAACAATGGGGCAATTTGAACTGAAAAAAAACCTAACACCTACAAAAAAGCAGCGTTCAGCTCCTAACGCAGCCCCATTGTTTCCTATGGGGAAACACTTTCTAAGTCTGCACCTAGCACCCTAACATGTACCCCGAGTCTAAACACCACTAACCTTACACTTATTAACCCCTAATCTGCTGCCCCCACTATCGCTGACCCCTGCATTTTATTATTAACCCCTAATCTTCCGCTCCGGACACCGCCACCACCTACATTATCCCTATGAACCCCTAATCTGCTGCCCCCAACATCGCCGACCCCTATATTATATTTATTAACCCCTAATCTGCCCCCCAACATTGCTGCTACCTTACCTAAACTTATTAACCCCTAATCTGCCGACCGGACCTCACCGCCACTATAATAAATGTATTAACCCCTAAACCGCCTCACTCCTGCCTCGCAAACCCTTTAATAAATTTTAATAACCCCTAATCTGCCCTCACTAACATCGCCGACACCTAACTTCAAGTATTAATCCCTAATCTGCCTACCGGACCTCACCGCTACTCTAATAAATGTATTAACCCCTAAAGCTAAGTCTAACTCTAACCCTAACACCCCCGTAAATTAAATATAATTTAAATCTAACAAAATAAAATATTTCTTATTAAATAAATTAATCCTATATAAAACTAAACACTTACCTGTAAAATAAACCCTAATATAGCTACAATATAACAAATAATTATATTGTAGCTATTTTAGGATTTATATTTATTTTACAGGCAACTTTGTATTTATTTTAACTAAGTACAATAGCTATTAAATAGTTAATAACTATTTAATAGCTACCTAGTTAAAATAATTACAAAATTAAATTCATTAAAATAAATCCTAACCTAAGTTACAATTAAACCTAACACTACACTATCAATAAATTAATTAAATAAACTACCTACAATTACCTACAATTAAATCAACTAAACTAAATTACAAAAAAAACAAACACTAAATTACAAAAAAACAAACACTAAATTACAAAAAAAAGATTACAAGAATTTTAAACTAATTACACCTACTCTAAGCCCCCTAAAAAAATAACAAAGTCCCCCAAAATAAAAAAATGCCCTACCCTATTCTAAAATAAAATGTTAACAAATCTATTACCTTACCAGCCCTTAAAAGGGCCTTTTGCGGGGCATGCCCCAAAGAAATCAGCTCTTTTGCCTGAAAAAAAAACATACAATACCCCCGCAACATTGCAACCCACCACCCACATATCTCCCTACCTTGTATTCACCCAGCCGGGTATCACCGATCCATCCAGAAGAGGGTCCGAAGTCTTCATCCTATCCGGCAAGAAGAGGTCCAGAAGAGGGTCCAAAGTCTTCATCCAGACGGCATCTTCTATCTTCTTCCATCTGGAGCGGAGCGGGTCCATCTTGAAGCAGCCGACGCGGAGCCATCCTTCCTCACCGACGGACTAACGACGAATGAAGGTTCCTTTAAATGACGTCATCCAAGATGGCATCCCTCGAATTCCGATTGGCTGATAGGATTCTATCAGCCAATCGGAATTAAGGTAGGAAAAATCTGATTGGCTGATTCAATCAGCCAATCAGATTCAAGTTCAATCCGATTGGCTGATCCAATCAGCCAATCAGATTGAGCTTGCATTCTATTGGCTGATCAGAACAG
The DNA here is from genome assembly GCF_027579735.1 of Bombina bombina. Lineage (NCBI taxonomy): Eukaryota > Metazoa > Chordata > Amphibia > Anura > Bombinatoridae > Bombina > Bombina bombina. The sequence continues at coordinate 1,133,391,982 of NC_069503.1, forward strand.
CCAATAGAATGTGAGCTCAATCTGATTGGCTGATTGGATCAGCCAATCGTCATTTAAAGGAACCTTCATTCGTCGTTAGTCCGTCGGTGAGGAAGGATGGCTCCGCGTCGTCTGCTTCAAGATGGACCCGCTCCGCTCTGGATGGAAGAAGATAGAAGATGCCGCCTGGATGAAGACTTTGGACCCTTTTCTGGACCTCTTCTTGCCGGATAGGATGAAGACTTCGGACCCTCTTCTGGACGGATCGGTGATACCCGGCTGGGTGAATACAAGGTAGGGAGATCTTCAGGGGCTTAGTGTTAGGTTTTTTAAGGGGGGTTTGGGTGGGTTAGATTAGGGGTATGTGGGTGGTGGGTTGTAATGTTGGGGGGGTATTGTATGTTTTTTTTTCAGGCAAAAGAGCTGATTTCTTTGGGGCATGCCCCGCAAAAGGCCCTTTTAAGGGCTGGTAAGGTAATAGAGCTGTTAACATTTTATTTTAGAATAGGGTAGGGCATTTTTTTATTTTGGGGGACTTTGTTATTTTTTTAGGTGGCTTAGAGTAGGTGTAATTAGTTTAAAATTCTTGTAATCTTTTGTTATTTTTTGTAATTTAGTGTTTGTTTGTTTACGAAATTTAGTGTTTTTTTTTTTGTTTGTAATTTAGTTTAGTTGATTTAGTTGTAGGTAATTGTAGGTAGTTTATTTAATTAATTTATTGATAGTGTAGTGTTAGGTTTAATTGTAACTTAGGTTAGGATTTATTTTACAGGTAATTTTGTAATTATTTTAACTAGGTAGCTATTAAATAGTTATTAACTATTTAATAGCTATTGTACCTAGTTAAAATAAATACAAAGTTGCCTGTAAAATAAATATAAATCCTAAAATAGCTACAATATAATTATTCGTTATATTGTAGCTATATTAGGGTTTATTTTACAGGTAAGTGTTTAGTTTTAAATAGGATTAATTTATTTAATAAGAAATAATTTATTTCGTTAGATTTAAATTATATTTAACTTAGGGGGGTGTTAGGGTTAGGGTTAGACTTAGCTTTAGGGGTTAATACATTTATTAGAGTAGCGGTGAGTTCCGGTAGGCAGATTAGGGGTTAATACTTGAAGTTAGGTGTCGGCGATGTTAGTGAGGGCAGATTAGGGGTTAATAAAATGTATTATAGGGTTTGCGAGGCGGGAGTGAGGCGGTTTAGTGGTTAATACATTTATTATAGTGGCGGTGAGGTCCGGTCGGCAGATTAGGGGTTAATAAGTGTAGGTAGGTAGCGGCGACGTTGGGGGCGGCAGATTAGGGGTTAATAAATATTATGTAGGTGTCGGCGGTGTTAGGGGCAGCAGATTAGGGGTTCATAGGGATAATGTAGGTGGTGGTGGTGTCCGGTCGGCAGATTAGGAGTTAAAAAAATTTATTAGAGTGGCGGCGATGTGGGGGGACCTTGGTTTAGGGGTACATAGGTAGTTTATGGGTGTTAGTGTACTTTAGAGCACAGTAGTTAAGAGCTTTATGAACCGGCGTTAGCCCAGAAAGCTCTTAACTCCTGACTTTTTTCTGCGGCTGGAGTTTTGTCGTTAGAGTTCTAACGCTCACTTCAGCCAAGACTCTAAATACCGGCGTTAGGAAGATCCCATTGAAAAGATAGGATACGCAATTGGAGTAAGGGAAAAATCGCGGCTGGAAAGTGAGCGTTAGACCCTTTCCTGACTGACTCTAAATACCAGCGGGCAGTAAAAACCAGCGTTAGGAGCCCTTAACGCTGGTTTTGATGGCTAACGCAGAACTCTAAATCTAGGTGTTGGTTACACAAAATAATAAAGAAATTATCAAATATTTAAACTAATTACACCTAACCTAAAAGCCCTATGAAAATAAACCCCCCCCCAACAAAAAAAACCTAACCTACAATAAACTACAAATAGCCCTTAAAAGGGCCTTTTGTGGGGCATTGCCCCCAAAAAATCAGCTCTTTTACCTGTAAATAAAAAATACAAATACCCCCTCAAAAGTAAAACCCACCACCCACACAATCAACACCCCCAAATAAAAACCTAACTAAAAAAAACTAAGCTCCCCATTGCCCTGAAAAGGGCATTTGGATGGACATTGCCCTTGAAAGGGCATTTAGCCCTATGCTGCCCAAGCCCTAATCTAAAACTAAAACCCACCCAATAAACCCTTAAAAAAAACCTAACACTAACCCCTGAAGATCCACTTACAGTTTTGAAGATCCGACATCCATCCTCAATGAAGCGGCATAAATCCTCAGCGAAGCCGGCATACGTCTTCATCCAAGCGGCCAAAGTCTTCATCCAAGCCCGCAGAAGTCTTCACCCAGATGGCATCTTCTATCTTCATCCATCCGGCACGGAGCGGCTCCATCTTCAAGACATTCGAAGCGGAGCATCCTCTATGTTAGTTGTCTTTTTGAAAAATTAATGTTCCTTTAAATGACGTCATCCAAGATGGCGTCCCTTAGAATTCTATCAGCTAATCGGAATCTATCAGCCAATCGGAATTAAGGTTTAAAAAATCTTATTGGCTGTTGCAATCAGCCAATAGGATTGAGCTTTCATCCTATTGGCTGATCCAATCAGCCAATAGAATGCAAGCTCAATCCTATTGGCTGATTGGATCAGCCAATAGGATGAAAGCTCAATCCTATTGGCTGATTGCAACAGCCAATATAATTTTTTCAACCTTAATTCCGATTGGCTGATAGAATTCTATCAGCCAATCGGAATCCAAGGGACGCCATCTTGGATGACATCATTTAAAGCAACATTCATTGTTCAAGAAGACGTCGAACGAAGAGGATGCTCCGAGTCGGATGTCTTGAAGATGGAGCCACTCCGCGCTGGATGGATGAAGATAGAAGATGCCGTCTGGGTAAAGACTTCTGTGGGCTTGGATGAAGACGTCTGCCGTCTTTGCTGAGTACTTCTGCCGCTTCGTTGAGGCTGGATGTCGGATCTTCAAAACTGTAAGTGGATCTTCAGGGGTTAGTGTTAGGTTTTTTTAAGGGTTTATTGGGTGGGTTTTAGTTTTAGATTAGGGTTTGGGCAGCATAGAGCTAAATGCCCTTTCAAGGGCAATGTCCATCCAAATGCCCTTTTCAGGGCTATGGGGAGCTTAGGTTTTTTTAGTTAGGTTTTTATTTGGGGGTGTTGGTTGTGTGGGTGGTGGGTTTTACTGTTGGGGGGTATTTGTATTTTTTATTTACAGGTAAAAGAGCTGATTTCTTTGGGGCAATGCCCCACAAAAGGCCCTTTTAAGAGCTATTTGTAGTTTATTGTAGGTTAGGGTTTTTTTTGGGGGGGGGGTTATTTTCATAGGGCTCTTCGATTAGGTGTAATTAGTTTAAATATTTGATAATTTCTTTTTTATTTTGTGTAACTTAGTGTTTATTTTTTTGTAAATTAGTGTTTGTTATTTTTTTGTAACTTAGTTGTTAGTTTTTTTAACTTTGTAATTTTTTATTGTAGATTTAAATTATTTGAGTAGGGTTAGGTGTTTAAATATTTAATATAGTTAATTTAATTTGTAGTTTAATGTAATTTTAGTATAATATGGTAGATTAATTAATAGTTTAATATAGTTTAATTTAAATCTAAAGGTAAGTTTAAATTTATTATAAGATAGGGATGACTTAATATTTAAGATAAAGTTAGCGGGTTGTTAGGTTTAGGGGTTAATAGTTTAATTTAGCTTATGGCGATGTGAGGGACTGGCAGTTTAGGGGTTAATAGGTTTAGTAAGTGCTAGTGATGTGGGAGGCCAAGGGTTTAGGGGTTAATACATTAATTTAGTTGCGGTGGGCTCCGGAAGTGGCGGAATAGGGGTTAATAACTTTATGTAGGTGTCGGCGGTGTCGGGGCAGTAGATTAGGGGTTAATAATTATAATGTAGGTGGTGGCGGTATAGGGGCGGTAGATTAGGGGTTAATAAGTATAATGTAGGTGGCGGCGGTGTCTGGAAGACAGATTAGGGGTTAATAAGTATAATGTAGGTGGCGGCGATGTAGGGGGCGGAAGATTAGGGGTTAATAACATTATGTTGGTGGCGGCAATGCCGGGGGCAGCAGATTAGAAGTGTTTAGACTCGGGGCTTATGTTAGGGTGTTAGGTGTAAACATAACTTTTATTAGGAATCAATGAGATATCGGGCAGCAGCGAACATAAGCTTTTGCTGCTTTCAGACTCCCATTGATTCCTATGGCATCCGCGGCCTACAGGGCGGCGGATTGAAAAGCAGGTACGCTGGGCCGGAATAGTGGCGAGCGTACTTGTTAGATATTTGTTAACTAGCAGAAGTTGTCAGATAGTGCCGAATGTGCATTCGGAACATCTGTAATGACATAAGCATCGATCTGTGAAGGACTGAGACCCACGGATCGTATGTTACGTCACAGATTTCAACTTTTGCAGGTCTGTAGGCTTTGATAACTAAGGGGAATCAGGCTTGCCACAATTACGCTGTGGAATTCCAATGTATTTGTGATTGACAGCTTGATAAGTAGGCCTCATTATGTGTATTTGTGTGTGTGTGTGTGTGTGTGTATCTGAATTCAGCGCATATAATGTGTGTATCTATGTATTGTGTGCATTGTGTGTATCTGAATTCAGTGTGCATAATGTGTGTATCTATGAATTGTGCGTATGTGTGTGTGTATCTGAATTCAGCGCGTATAATGTGTGTATCTATGTATTGTGTACATTTGTGTGTATGTGTGTGTATCTGAATTCAGCGTGCATAATGTGTGTATCTATTTATTGTGTGTGTGTGTGTGTGTATATCTGAATTCAGCGCATATAATGTGTGTATCTATGTATTGTGTGCATTGTGTGTGTATCAGAATTCAGCGTGCATAATGTGTGTATCTCTGTATTGTGTGCATTGTGTGTATCTGAATTCAGCATGCATAATGTGTGTATCTATGTATTGTGTGTGTGTGTATCTGAACTCAGCGTGCATAGTGTGTGTATTTATGTATTGTGTGTGTGTATCTGAATTTAGCGTGCATAATGTGTGTATCTATGTATTGTGTGCATTGTGTGTATCTGAATTCAGCGTGCATAGTGTGTGTATCTATGTATTGTGTGTGTGTGTATCTGAATTCAGCGTGCATAGTGTGTTTATCTATGTATTGTGTGTGTGTATCTGAATTCAGCGTGCATAATGTGTGTATCTATGTATTGTGTGTGTGTGAATTCAGCGTGCATAATGTGTGTATCTATGAATTGTGTGCATTGTGTGTATCTGAATTCAGCGTGAATAATGTGTGTATCTATGTATTTTGTGTATTGTATGTGTGTATGAATTCAGCGTGCATAATGTGTGTATCTATGTATTGTGTGTGTGTGTATCTGAATTCAGCGTGCATAGTGTGTGTATCTATGTATTGTGTGTGTGTATCTGAATTCAGCGTGCATAATGTGTGTATCTATGTATTGTGTGCATTGTGTGTGTGTGAATTCAGCATGCATAATGTGAGGATCTATGTATTGTGTGTGTATCTAAATTCAGTGTGCATAATATGTGTATCTATGAATTGTGTGTATTTGTGTGTATGCGTTTCTGAATTCAGCATGCATAATGTGTGTATCTATGCATTGTGTGTATTTGTGTGTGTGCTTGTGTGTGTATCAGAATTCAGCATGTATAATGTGTCTATCTATGAATTGTGTGCATTGTGTGTGTGTGTATCCAAATTCAGCATGCATAATGTGTGTATCTATGTATTGTGTGTATTTGTGTGTGTGCTTGTGTGTGTGTATCTGAATTCAGCGTGTATAATGTGTGTATCTATGAATTGTGTGCCTTTGTGTGTATGTGTGTGTCTGGATTCAGCATGCATAATGTGTATATCAATGTTTTGCGTGTGTGTATCTGAATTCAGTGTGCATAATGTGTGTATCTATGTATTGTGTGTGTGTGTATCTGAATTCAGCTTGCATAATGTGTGTATCTATGTATTTTGTGTATTTGTGTGTGTGTATCTGAATTCAATGTGCATAATGTGTGTATCTATGTATTGTGTGCATTGTGTGTGTATGAATTCAGCATGCATAATGTTTGTATGTATTGTGTGTGTGTGTGTGTGTGTATTTGAATTCAGCGTGCATAATGTGTGTATCTATGTATTGTGTGCATTGTGTGTATCTGAATTCAGCGTGCATAATGTGTGTATCTATGTATTTTGTGTGTGTGTTTGTGTGTATCTGAATTCAGCGTGCATAATGTGTGTATCTATATATTATGTGCATTGTGTGTGTGTGAATTCAGTGTGCATAATGTGTGTATCTATGAATTGTGTGTATGTGTGTGTATGGGTTTCTGAATTCAGCATGCATGTGTATATCTATGCATTGTGTGTATGTGTGTGTGTGCTTGTGTGTGTGTATCTGAATTCAGCGTGTATAATGTGTGTATCTATGAATTGTGTGCATTGTGTGTGTGTGTATCTGAATTCAGCATGCATAATGTGTGTATCTATGTATTGTGTGTATTTGTGTGTGTGCTTGTGTGTGTATCTGAATTCAGCGTGTATAATGTGTGTATCTATGTATTGTGTGTATTTGTGTGTGTGCTTGTGTGTGTATCTGAATTCAGCATGCATAATGTGTGTATCTATGTATTGTGTGTATTTGTGTGTGTGCTTGTGTGTGTATCTGAATTCAGCATGCATAATGTGTGTATCTATGTATTGTGTGTATTTGTGTGTGTGCTTGTGTGTGTGTATCTGAATTCAGCGTGTATAATGTGTGTATCTATGAATTGTGTGCCTTTGTGTGTATGTGTGTGTCTGGATTCAGCATGCATAATGTGTATATCTATGATTTGTGTGTGTGTATCTGAATTCAGCGTGTATAATGTGTGTATCTATGAATTGTGTGCCTTTGTGTGTATGTGTGTATCTGAATTCAGTGTACATAATCTGTGTATCTATGTATTGTGTGTGTGTGTATCTGAATTCAGCGTGCATAATGAGGCCTAGTTATCCATGTGTCTACTTTACCTGCCTTCGCCGGTCAAATACGCCCGTCTAAGCTCACCTACCTTCGCCGCCGCGGACCTACAAAATTTCGCCTAAGTTATCAAAAAAGCTGTCAAAAAGCTGCGCACCAAGTACGGGGCGATGAGCAGCGGACTGTGAGAGTTATCACTCATCCGATCTCGCTGCTCTTTGGCTTTTTCACAGCTTTATTGCTAGCCTGTCACTAAGCACCCACATTAACTACACTGTTCTACCCCCTATACCGGCGCCCCCGGAGCCTCCCGCAACTAAATAAAGTTACTAACCCCTAAACCGCCGCTCCTAGACCCCGCCGCAACTCTTATAAATGTATTAACCCCTAAACCGCCGCTCCCGGACACCGCCGCAACCTACATTATACCTAGTAACCCCTATCCTGCCCCCCCTATACCGTCGCCCTCAATAATAAAGTTATTAACCCCTATCCTGCTGATCCCGCACCTCGCCGCAACTAAATAAATAGTTTAACCCCTAAACCGCCGCTCCCGGACCCCGCCGCAACCTATATTAAACTTATTAACCCCTATCCTGCCCCCCCTACACCGTCGCCACCTATAATACATTTATTAACCCCTATCCTGCCCCCCACTACACCGCCGCCACTGTAAAAAATTTATTAACCCCTAAACCTAAGTCTAACACTAACCCTTAAACCCCCCTAACTTAAATATTAATTAAATAAATCTAAATAATATTTCTATTAATCCTATTTAAAACTAAATACTTACCTTTAAAATAAACCCTAATATAGCTACAATATAAATAACAATTATATTGTAGCTATCTTAGGATTTATTTTTATTTTACAGGTAACTTTCAATTTATTTTAACTAGGTACAATAGCTATTAAATAGTTATTAACTATTTAATAGCTTACCTAGCTAAAATAAAGAGAAATTTACCTGTAAAATAAAAACTAACCTAAGTTACAATTACACCTAACACTACACTATACTTAAATAAATTATTCCTATGTAAAACTAAATACTTACCTGTAAAATAAACCCTAAGATAGCTACAATATAATTAATAATTACATTGTAGCTATTTTAGGATTTATATTTATTTTACAGGAAACTTTGTATTTATTTTAGCTAGTTAGAATAGTTATTAAATAGTTATTAACTATTTAATAACTACCTAGCTAAAAGAAATACCAAATTACCTGTAAAATAAATCCTAACCTAAGTTACAATTAAAACTAACACTACACTATCGTTAAATTAATTAAATAAATTAACTACAAAGAACTACAATTAAATACAATTACATAAACTAACTAAAGTACAAAAAATAAAAAAAGCTAAGTTACAAAAAATAAAAAAAATAAGTTACAAACATTAAAAAAATATTACAACAATTTTAAGCTAATTACACCTAATCTAAGCCCCCTAATAAAATAACAAAGCTCCCCAAAATAAAAAAATTCCCTACCCTATTCTAAATTAAAAAAGTTCAAAGCTCTTTTACCTTACCAGCCCTTAAAAGGGCCTTTTGCGGGGCATGCCCCAAAGAAAACTGCTCTTTTGCCTGTAAAAGAAAAATACAACCCCCCCAACATTAAAACCCACCACCCACATACCCCTAATCTAACCCAAACCCCCCTTAAATAAGCCTAACACTACCCCCCTGAAGATCATCCTACCTTGAGTTGTCTTCAGCCAGCCGACCCACCGATGGAACCGAAGAGGAGATCCGGAGCGGCAGAAGTGATCCTCCAAGGGGCGCTGAAGAAGTCTTCCATCCGATGAAGTGATCCTCCAGGCGGCGCAGAAGAAGTCTTCCATCCGTGCAAGAAGTCTTCCATCCGTGCAATGTCATCTTCCAAGCGGCGCTGAAAAAGTCTTCCATCCGGGCGATGTCATCTTCCAAGCGGCGCTGAAGAAGTCTTCCATCCGGGCGATGTCATCTTCCAAGCGGGGTCTTCAATCTTCTTTCTTCAGGATCCATCTTCATTCCGCCGACGCGGAACATCCTTCTTTCCCGATGGACTACCAACGAATGAAGGCTCCTTTAAGGGATGTCATCCAAGATGGCGTCCCTTCAATTCCGATTGGCTGATAGGATTCTATCAGCCAATCGGAATTAAGGTAGGAAAAATCCAATCAGCCAATCAGATTGATCTCGCATTCTATTGGCTGTTCCGATCAGCCAATAGAATGCAAGCTCAATCTGATTGGCTGATTCAATCAGCCAATCAGATTTTCCCTACCTTAATTCTGATTGGCTGATAGAATCCTATCAGCCAATCGGAATTGAAGGGACGCCATCTTGGATGACGTCCCTTAAAGGAGCCTTCATTCGTCGGTAGTCCGTCGGGAAAGAAGGATGTTCCGTGTCGGCGGGATGAAGATGGATCCTGAAGAAAGAAGATTGAAGACCCCGCTTGGAAGATGACATCGCCCGGATGGAAGACTTCTTCAGCGCCGCTTGGAAGATGACATCGCCCGGATGGAAGACTTCTTCAGCGCCGCCTGGAGGATCACTTCATCGGATGGAAGACTTCATCGGATGGAAGACTTCTTCAGCGCCCCTTGGAGGATCACTTTTGCCACTCCGGATCTCCTCTTCGGTTCCATCGGTGGGTCGGCAGGCTGAAGACAACTCAAGGTAGGATGATCTTCAGGGGGTAGTGTTAGGTTTATTTAGGGGGGGGTTTGGGTTAGATTAGGGGTATGTGGGTGGTGGGTTTTAATGTTGGGGGGGTTGTATTTTTCTTTTACAGGCAAAAGAGCAGTTTTCTTTGGGGCATGCCCCGCAAAAGGCCCTTTTAAGGGCTGGTAAGGTAAAAGAGCTTTGAACTTTTTTTAATTTAGAATAGGGTAGGGAATGTTTTATTTTGGGGGGCTTTGTTATTTTATTAGGGGGCTTAGATTAGGTGTAATTAGCTTAAAATTGTTGTAATATTTTTTTAATGTTTGTAACTTATTTTTTTTATTTTTTGTACTTTAGTTAGTTTATGTAATTGTATTTAATTGTAGTTATTTGTAGTTTATGATAGTGTAGTGTTAGTTTTAATTGTAACTTAGGTTAGGATTTATTTTACAGGTAATTTTGTATTTCTTTTAGCTAGGTAGTTATTAAATAGTTAATAACTATTTAATAACTATTCTAACTAGCTAAAATAAATACAAAGGGTTCGATCCGATAAAAATCGTCGCCCGCAAAAGCTGGCGACGCCAATATTTGCGCTGGTTTGGTATCACATATACGGCGTAACCTAGAAGTTACGCGCGTATATTTCTGCCGTCGCCCGTAGTTTTTTGGGTCATAGGCAGGTATACCAAACCAGCGCAGTTTGGTATCCAATATACAGCGTAAGGACTTAAGTGGCGAAAATGGAGAAATCTTACTCCAT
>NC_069503.1:1133606194-1133643694 GCF_027579735.1 Bombina bombina
ATATGAAAATGACAGAAAGATACATAAGTAAAGAACCATAGAAATATAAATGGAACCTTATATATACTAGACCAGTCTATAAATGTACAGCCCATGAGCTAAAACAATATTCCATTCAAAAATGTCTTAATATATTCTTAAAAAATCTGAAGAGGGAGTTTCTCAAGTCTTCTAGACTGTGGAGTTTGATAAGTTAAAATATTGCCTACAAAAGGGCTGGTAATTATTGTTATTTTGGACTGTGATCATTTTGAACAGAACTGTTTCATGTTAAAGGGACATTAAACACTTTGAGATGGTAATATAAAATAATATATTGTATATATATAAAAAAAACTCTGCAATATACTTCCATTATTTATTTTGTCCCTTTTTCCTGTAATTCCATTCTGAAATTGTAAGATTTTCAGTTGCTGTTAGAAATGGAAGTGCAGAACACTGTTATATAACACACAGCCATTGGTTGCACACTCTAGTGACCTATTTATAACTGTCTCTAATTGGCCACAGCGGAGAAGGTAACCTAAGTTACAACATGGCAGCTCCCATTGTTTTATAGACACTAAAACTATTTTGTCAATGTGTAAACACCAAATGAATCTTTAAAAAAAAAACATCTGCATGTTATTCTCAGACTAATATTTTCTTTGAATGCTTCATTCTATCTTGCATTTATTTAGAGTTTAATGTCCCTTTAAGGGAACGTGTGTTTTTGGGGCTAAAATACAATACAAATTTAATAAACAGAAAACAAATGCATTTTGTGCTAAGTCTGTGTGTAAGTCAATTTCTACATGTAAATATAAAAACTTAAATCCTTAAATATTAAAATATGGAGCAAAAATTACTATAAAATACCAAAAATCCCAAAACATAAAAATGTGAACAACGCGTTTCTCCCAGTCTACAGCCCGGCTTTTTCAAGAGGATTAAAAACTGATGTCCTGATGAAACGTGTCGAGGGAAAAAGCATCCATTGCAAACAGATTACAAGTGGACTCCTAACCTGACTCACAACAGAAGCTCGATTGGGGAATCCAGAATCCTTACAGAGACTTTTTCCGGTGCATAGGGCAATCCAACAGCGCCCAGTCACGGTCCTAAGGGGGAGAAACCATCACTGTATATCTGGATGTGTATGTTCTTATTTTATCTAGTCAGTGCAACAATGTATGTTGCGTGTATTTCTGTTTAAATAAATCTGAATCAAGAAAAAATGTGGTTTCAGTGTCCCTTTAAGGTCAACCCCTATATACGAAATGAAATTGTGTGTTTAATTCCCCCTGTAATGATAAAGGTAACTGAATTGTGGTCACCTCAGTTTAGAGTACATTTAGGCCACAAGCTATTCAGTACTTGTTTTTGCTGGTACCCGAGTGAAGAGACGCTTGTCACTGTGATGCTAATACGTTTCCCTCTCACTTGTGTACGAGCTGCATAAAGGGATCTCGTCTCAGGCTGCAGTCTGCTGTGCGCACACCTGTTCTACAGCGCAGGACAGCGGACTGAGACACGGCTTTCTCTCTCCTGAGCTATACTTATAAATAAAAGATTTGCCTTACCTGCTCGGCCTGTTTGTTCTTGTGAAATATTTATTTGCTGCTGATTAAGTTTTATGTAAGGAAGCTGAAATTCCAGAGCATTCTGGCTCATCCACCCATTGGGTCAGCTTATTGTCCTACTTTGTCATTGTTAATTTAGGCTCTTACTCTGGGACATGGGCTGCAAACTCGAGTCTTCAAGAGTGATTAATGGAAAAGATTTTCAGGATCTCGCATTTAGAGAGCAAGTGGGTCAGTTAGTAAAACGAGGGCATGTTTTAAATGAACAACAGAGACCTGAAAATAAAATCAAAGCAAAACTAAAATGTACAACTCTCCGGGTACTGGATAAAGTTATAAGAAAAAGAAATAAAAAAGACAAAAAATAGGTTTATGTATAAATACACTTAAAAGAGTTAAAGGGCAAATAACATCATATTTATATATCCTCAGTGAAAGGGGGAAAACTCCTTTTTTTGTTGTTGTTGCCTCTAAAAGATGAAGTTAAAAATGTATTGAAGTATTTTGTTTGTTTTTGGATAAATGGATGTTTTTCTACGGAGAAAATGAGCAACCATTTCTTGTTTTATGTCTGTGAGATGTTTCACTGTCCATCAATAAACCAGGGAAATCTGCTTATCAGCCAGTGAGCCACCAGCCACCATATGGACATTTCTTGAGTGTTTGCTGATACACTGTTCTAAAAAGAGCTTGTTGTCCTATCTATTCGACTGGGATCCTGTCACTAATATCGAGTGTATCTCGTGAGGATGGCTCACTGGGCAGCTATTAATGGTCCAGCTCACGCCTGTGGCACTTCTCAAGTGCTTTATATCTAGTAAGTGACATCTTGATATGTGCATGGGCATTGGTACCTGACGTATTCACACTATTGTGGTGCCTCCTTTTTTGTTTCCCCATTATCTACAGATCTCTGCTGGCTGCCCGTCAGTCCTGGAAGGAGCACAGCTGCCACACTACTCCTGATTATATGAACTTTAATCTGGACTGAACCCCTGATGGTGTTTGGTTCGATATTACCTGTTTTGTTTTTGTTTTGTATTTCAAGCATATGTGTTAATTTATTTTGACATATCACATACTACATTACTGTCAGCAGTCTCACATTTATCGTTATTAGGCTTTTAGTGCCCCATATTTGGCATGTAGTGGCCCCCTTTTAATATAATATATCACATCTTTATTCGAGTGTGCTCTACTTTATATTTATTAGGCGCCTATCACTCACATTTTTAATTTTTATAATTGAAAGTATAATTACATTTATAATAACACTAATAAAAATATACACATATAAACACATAAATTGTATGTATACATATAAAGACACACACACATATATATATATATATATATATATATATATATATATATATATGTGTGTAAGTGCATTGGAGCCTTTTGCAGTCAAGTAGCTGAAAACATACAAAATCATATTTATTGCAATATTCATATTTAATAAAGTGTTATACTGTGTATTTACTGTAAATATTTTACATTACAGTGTTCTTCATATAGGGGAATATGTTCCATGTATTTTCAAATAGATATTCCTAAATATTTATCTGTATATACAGATATATATATATATATATATATATATATATATATATATACACAGGTGGCCCTTGGTTTATGCCTGTTCAATTTGTGCCGTTTCAGAATAACAACCTTTTTTTTCAGTCATGTGACTGCTAATGAAATGCAACAACAACTAGACAAACTAGTTGTAACTGAGAGTACAACAAAGTTATAAAGAGAGAGTAAATCCACTAGTGTCTAATAACACTATCACATCTACTAATATCATAAGGTTTTCCAAAGAAAATAGTGTTGAAAAATTGGTTCCCATTCATTCATACATTATAGTTTATTAGGCTAAGGAACTCACACTCATACAAGTAGCAAAAGCTGTAAATTAAAACCACTTGAACTCTGTGATTAGCATAATAGCCTTAAAGTTAATATGTCACTATTAGATATCCTCAATCCAAAAGATTTAAAGTTAACTAACCCCTTACAATCCGAGGGCTGTTTTACTTTTACATATGCAATAAACGATATGAGGATATAGTATTAACTATTTGGTACTTAATATATCACAAGAGTAAGCAAAGTTAAAAACGGACGATAGGAGAGACAAAGCTGCCCCTATCGGACCCCTGACGCGCGTTTCACGAACGCTTCCTCAGAGGAGACCCCCTCTGAGGAAGCGTTCGTGAAACGCGCGTCAGGGGTCCGATAGGGGCAGCTTTGTCTCTCCTATCGTCCGTTTTTAACTTTGCTTACTCTTGTGATATATTAAGTACCAAATAGTTAATACTATATCCTCATATCGTTTATTGCATATGTAAAAGTAAAACAGCCCTCGGATTGTAAGGGGTTAGTTAACTTTAAATCTTTTGGATTGAGGATATCTAATAGTGACATATTAACTTTAAGGCTATTATGCTAATCACAGAGTTCAAGTGGTTTTAATTTACAGCTTTTGCTACTTGTATGAGTGTGAGTTCCTTAGCCTAATAAACTATAATGTATGAATGAATGGGAACCAATTTTTCAACACTATTTTCTTTGGAAAACCTTATGATATTAGTAGATGTGATAGTGTTATTAGACACTAGTGGATTTACTCTCTCTTTATAACTTTGTTGTACTCTCAGTTACAACTAGTTTGTCTAGTTGTTGTTAGGTTTCCTAGTGAGTAATCCACTCCAGGTTTTGCTTCTTTGCAGAATCAATAATCTCAATATCTGAATATTATATGTAAAACGTCAATTCAGGTAAAATCTGGCAAAATTTTCACAAATCTACTCCCCCCAACCCTTTATCTCTAAATAAGTTTGCTAATGAAATGCATTGAAAAGCAGTGCACTAATTAAAATAACCAGTAGGTGGAGCTGTCCGCTGGTGTTGCAGCAAAATTAAGCAAGTTTAACAGCCTGAAATGAATCTGTGTACACAGAGCAGACCAGATCTATCGAGCAAGACCTAGCAGTCACTTCCCTATTATCTTCCTGTCCAGCTGCTTGAGGTGAGGGTGCCTAACTGCCTATTAATCACTGCAGATTGAAATGCATAGAATAGGCGCATACCCAATATTATCTAACATGCTAACAACGCAGAGAACTGTTTGCAGAAAAATGCAAGTAAAAAACATTTTTTTACAGTCTTTTGTGTGATTATTTGATACTGTTTATTATGCTGTATAGCATTTAAAGTCTTCATTTCAAAGCTTTAAAAATAATGTATTATAGGTTACTTATGTCAATTTTGAGAGGGGCCTGGAACCTAACTCCCTCACTTCCCATTGAGTTACATTATAAACTGGGTTTCAATTTACAACGGTTTCAATTTACAACCATTCCTTCTGGAACCTAACCCCGGCGTAAACTGAGGGCTACCTGTATATATATATATATATATATATATATATATATACCTTTATATATATAGATATGTGTTTTACTAAAAAAAATCATATATATATATAAAAATATGTATTTAAGAATATGTAGAACATATTCTGCTATGTGAAGAACATTGGAATGTGAAATATTAATATTATATGTTGGATTTACACAGAGGACATTGATGTACAGTTCGCTCTAGTACCTGAATCATTTTATGGAAGAAAGTCTAGTTTTGACAAAGGCCCAGACCAGACTGAAACATTAACTTGAGAGAGTGCTCTCAGATCAAATATCTGGGCCTATTTTGGTCTCAGTACAGCCGGTAATGTTAGTAAAGCACTTTACGGTAAACTGCAAGGCTGTTGCTTTGGCTAAAGCTTGGTTAGTGATCTGAACTTGCCCTGCTGCTGTTAGGTTTATTGAACTGAGGCTTCAGAAAGGCTGGAGATCCTGTGACACATTTTCTGTTATCTGTTGGTCCCTGTGTGAAGAAGGATTCATGGGTGGATTATTGGGAAGGGTGATGCACATTAGGCGGGTACCTAAGGATGTCCCTTCCCATAGGTAGGTGGGCTGAAGAGCTTCCAGGGCAGAGATAGCTAACCTTGACACCCCAGATGTTTTGGAACTACATTTCCCATGATGCTTATGCACTCTGCATTCTAGTTGATCATTATTGGAAATGTAGTTCAGAAACATCAGGGCTGCTAAGGTTAGCCATCACTGTACTAGGGTGTTCATTTCCTCTGTAGCCAGCACAGCTTAAAGGGGTACGAAACACAATTTTGTTCTTTCATGATTCAGAGCATAAAAGTTTAAATTACTTTTTAAATGACTTAAAATAATATAATATATAAGATCTGTATAGAGCAAAAACTTAAAGGGACATTGTACTGTGACATTTTACCCCTTTTAATGTGTTTCCAATTATCTTTTTTATCTACTGGAGTGTATTATATTGTTTACAAATAGCCCATTTATTTTGTTATTTGAAATAGCTACTTTTTGCTGTTGAAATCGCCACCTACACTAAAAATACCAATGCTACAGTACTGTCTAGAGCAAATTATGCTGCTAAACAAGAAGCAGCAACACAAATCAAGCACCCCCACCCAGGCCCGGTCAATAGCTCAGGATGTGCCCAATTCCTTCCCCTACCCACAGCACTAGTAACAGACCAGTCTTTGCTTCACAGCACTAGTAACAGACCAGTCTTTGCTTCACAGCACTAGTAACAGACCAGTCTTTGCTTCACAGCACTAGTACCAGACCAGTCTTTGCTTCTTCCTTGGGCACCCAGTGTGGCGGCCTCCTAGCAGCTTGGCTCCCACCTCCCTCCCTGCTCACAGAGCACACACTTTACTCCCCCCTCCCTTCTCACTGTGGTGCAGTGATAACTTTGAGCAGAGCAGCCAGCCTTCTTTCTAACACATGAGTGATGTGTTCTCAAAGCAGCTTTTCACTCCATGAATGGCCTCCCTCACAGTGTTGTCCTCAGCGTTACAGTGTTGTCCACACACTCCAGGTGAGCGGGCCACCAGTAAATATTCCGGGACCCCGGCAGTCCAATCTGGCCCTGATGCGACTGCATGAGTTTCAAACTAAATTTGCCCTTGTCGGGTTAGCGTGAGGGAAATCCTCGGGAAAAGGATTATGGCTAAATAAAAAGTTGCACCAAAGACAACATAAATATATAAAATAAAGTCTTACACTCATACATACTATATCTAATAACAATTATTCACATAAATTATTCACATAAATATAAAATAAATAAAAGTTAGAAGGCTTAAAAGGTATATGACATAGAACAAGGTGTTTGAATGGAAAAGGGCAATAATGAATATATTCATACATACACATACATACACATATATACACACACGTTGGAGCCCTTTCCAGTCAAATACCTGACAACATGAAAAAACATTTTAATTCATATTTCATATTTAATAATGTGTTTTATTGTGTATGCTCTATAAATATTTTATATTCCAATGTTTTTTACATAGGGGAGAAAGTCCTATGAGATTTTAAATATATATTACTATATATAGCAATATATATTTAAAATCTCATAGAACATTGTCCCCTATGTAAAGAACATTGAAATGTAAAATATTTAGAGAGCATACACAGTAAAACACATTATTAAATATGAAATATCTGTATATACCTATATATTCATATAGATTATAGATATATAGGTATAGACATATATTTTACAAAAACAATAATCATATACTGTGTGTATACATACTGTATATATATATATATATATATATATATATATATACAGGGAGTGCAGAATTATTAGGCAAATGAGTATTTTGACCACATCATCCTCTTTATGCATGTTGTCTTACTCCAAGCTGTATAGGCTTGAAAGCCTACTACCAATTAAGCATATTAGGTGATGTGCATCTCTGTAATGAGAAGGGGTGTGGTCTAATGACATCAACACCCTATATCAGGTGTGCATAATTATTAGGCAACTTCCTTTCCTTTGGCAAAATGGGTCAAAAGAAGGACTTGACAGGCTCAGAAAAGTCAAAAATAGTGAGATATCTTGCAGAGGGATGCAGCACTCTTAAAATTGCAAAGCTTCTGAAGCGTGATCATCGAACAATCAAGCGTTTCATTCAAAATAGTCAACAGGGTCGCAAGAAGCGTGTGGAAAAACCAAGGCGCAAAATAACTGCCCATGAACTGAGAAAAGTCAAGCGTGCAGCTGCCAAGATGCCACTTGCCACCAGTTTGGCCATATTTCAGAGCTGCAACATCACTGGAGTGCCCAAAAGCACAAGGTGTGCAATACTCAGAGACATGGCCAAGGTAAGAAAGGCTGAAAGACGACCACCACTGAACAAGACACACAAGCTGAAACGTCAAGACTGGGCCAAGAAATATCTCAAGACTGATTTTTCTAAGGTTTTATGGACTGATAAAATGAGAGTGAGTCTTGATGGGCCAAATGGATGGGCCCGTGGCTGGATTGGTAAAGGGCAGAGAGCTCCAGTCCGACTCAGACGCCAGCAAGGTGGAGGTGGAATACTGGTTTGGGCTGGTATCATCAAAGATGAGCTTGTGGGGCCTTTTCGGGTTGAGGATGGAGTCAAGCTCAACTCCCAGTCCTACTGCCAGTTTCTGGAAGACACCTTCTTCAAGCAGTGGTACAGGAAGAAGTCTGCATCCTTCAAGAAAAACATGATTTTCATGCAGGACAATGCTCCATCACACGCGTCCAAGTACTCCACAGCGTGGCTGGCAAGAAAGGGTATAAAAGAAGAAAATCTAATGACATGGCCTCCTTGTTCACCTGATCTGAACCCCATTGAGAACCTGTGGTCCATCATCAAATGTGAGATTTACAAGGAGGGAAAACAGTACACCTTTCTGAACAGTGTCTGGGAGGCTGTGGTTGCTGCTGCACGCAATGTTGATGGTGAACAGATCAAAACACTGACAGAATCCATGGATGGCAGGCTTTTGAGTGTCCTTGCAAAGAAAGGTGGCTATATTGGTCACTGATTTGTTTTTGTTTTGTTTTTGAATGTCAGAAATGTATATTTGTGAATGTTGAGATGTTATATTGGTTTCACTGGTAAAAATAAATAATTGAAATGGGTATATATTTGTTTTTTGTTAAGTTGCCTAATAATTATGCACAGTAATAGTCACCTGCACACACAGATATCCCCCTAAAATAGCTATAACTAAAAACAAACTAAAAACTACTTCCAAAACTATTCAGCTTTGATATTAATGAGTTTTTTGGGTTCATTGAGAACATGGTTGTTGTTCAATAATAAAATTAATCCTCAAAAATACAACTTGCCTAATAATTCTGCACTCCCTGTATATATATATAAATCAAAATAATATTTTCTTCTATCTGAAGAATATTGGAATGTAAAATATTCATAACCAACTTCAGGTTTAACACTGTGTGTCTAAAGCGGTGTCAGGTTAGCTCACAAGTGATAAGTTGCAGTTTATTTTTCTATGGAGAGAAGTTAACACAGTCAGGATATCTGAAGTTACGGAATGTCAGCTTTCACTCGTGTGCAGACATTTTACTTTAAAATTGTAATAACACTAACCAGCGCACATTAAAAAATTTGCTTCTGACGGTGTTTGCGCGCAATCGAAAGTGATAAACAGCACGCCACTTGTAATCTGGCCTTGTGTGTTTAAGAGAGAAACAAATATGTTTGTTATTTTATTTTTAGCAAAACTGACAAAAATTAAGTCATCTAATAAACCGCAGGAAAATGGATAATTATTTCACCATATTTCTGAGCCAGAATTATTGTCAGCAGACAAGACCAAGTTTACAGTAATTATTATCTAAAAAAACAGATGTGAATGTGCGAGGTAAACAAAACTGATAAGTTTATCTGATCAAGATAGGAAAACTTTCAATATAAATGTAAAGAGCGTAAATCAGCAGATTCATGTGGGTTTCTATCATACTTATTAATAATGTGTGATTCTTCTCTGGGATTCAGGGTATATAGACCCCATTGGGTTCCTGCTGGTCACAATCTCTTATCATTTTCAATGAAAACTCAACTCCCCAACACCACTGATAAGGTAGGTGTCACATAAATGACTGGATAAATTAATTACAGATTATTTACATTGTATGCTAATGAGCTAGCAGTTAGCATATTTTTCCCTTGGAAGATGACGTTTGTCTCTAAGCAATAATACGTAAATATATATTTTAGAAATATGTTATTAAATACCAAGTTGGTGGTCCCCATGAACTAACGGACGTGCGGACAAGGTTCTCAAATTGACAACCTTTCCACATTGCTTTGCATTAAACGGGCAGTGGACTTGAGTGTGTAATGCCACCCTCAATTCTGGAGCACCAATCGCTTGAGAGAAGGGCCTGTCAATCACCCCAAACAAGCTACTTCTTACATTGCATTAAGCAGGCTCACATGTGCAAGCCTGCCCTGCAATGAATGAAAAGCAGCTCTCTGTTTGAGGTTGAAACTCACTAATGTTTCTAGACTTTCTGGAACCATGTATGGATAATATGGGGACATCTGTGATATGAGGTTCCTCCTATGGTAGTATCCTTAGTGATTGAACAATAAAAAGAGTGCAAAGTGCTCACGTTCGATACTGAGGTTGCTATATTTAACCAATCAGGTTGACTTGAAAAACATTATCTTTACGGATGGACTTTTCACACCAATCAAAATTATTGTCAGTTCTATAATTAGTAACACAGTCTGAAGTAGGATACAAAATATTTCCCACTCAATATCTTGGATCAAGTCTTGGGCAGGAGCCTTTCAGAGCAGTATCACATAGTAATAGTACAAAAAATCTGGTACGTGATTGTAGAGGAAGTAATACTTTAGCAGATAATTTGAAGAAATGTCATCACTGCAATATTATAGTAGTGGTAACATTTAACCGCAACATGGTCAACAATGAATAAAGCTGAGGACTGGAGGAAAGGCCACAAAGAGTCAGCCAAGCCACAGGTCAAACACAAATGCTCAGTCTGTAGTGGTAGAACTGATGTGTCCTGGATCCAAATGAGATTGTCAGTTCCGGCAGCAATCATACACATGAATTGGCCCAAACATGAATAGCAGGCAGCCAGTAGGCTGTCAGAGTAGCCCTAGCCCAGGCACAGATTTATACACAGGTGTTGCACATATATAACAGGTCACAAACTAGCTGAATGAGTTTCAACAATAAGTTACCATAATGATTTTAAAACAAAAACATGAATTGTAAAACATGTGAGACCGAGCAGCACAAAATAACAGGCTGAATATTATGGCAAGAGGTAGACCACATCCTGAAGGTTTTACTGGACTGATCAAGTAGTCAGTGATCTTTAGTTGTCCTGTGTGGTAGCCAAAGGATTATATACAACAATCTTCTTATTGTTATGGTCTATGTCTGCCCTCATCTCCAGTATTTTTTATTGTGTTATTTTTACATAAATTATCCTCTGTGTGGACTTTATGAATTATTTATAAAAGAACAAGGTCTCATCTTTGCAAATTAAAAGTAAAAAGACTTTGTTTTCATACTGTGCTCCCCTCCTGTTTTAAGAGCACATTAAAATCCTAAACTTTTGCTCAGATGACGTGCACAAAGTGTCTTCCAGCTCTTAATAAGGTATGTATATGAGTTATTGAGGTTGGTGCAACTTCTTGAAATGGGTTTCAGCAATAGCTGTATTCTTCTTTATGGTAGGAGAAATAATATTACTATAAGATCATGGCCTAGAGGCAGTTAAACACTTTATTCAAAATGATACTTTCATGATTCAAAGAGTCTTTTGATTTTTACACTTTTTTGAGTCACCAGCTCCTTCTGAGCATGTGCAAGAATTCTCAGAATATATATATATAGATATGCATTTGTGATTGGCTGATGGCTATCACATGATGCAGTGGGAGTGGAAAGAAGCATAACTTTAAAATTTGTCAGAAAAAAATCTACTACTCATTTGAAGTTCAGACTAAGGGGTAGATTAATAAGCAGCGGATGCTGCAATCTACCCCCGTAGTCTCCAGATTGCTGGAAACAAGAGTTAAGAAGTGGCGGTCATAAGACCGCTGCTCCTTAACTCGTCCACCACCTCTGAGACGGCGGACAGCAATCATCCGATCGGGATCATTGACACCCCCTGCTAGCGGCCGATTGGCAAGAAATGATTGTGCAATGTTAAATGCTGACAGCGTATGCTGTCTGCATTTAGCGATGTCTGGCGGACATGATCCTGTAATGCTTGTGGGATATTTCCCTATCAGACCAAACTTGGCCAGAAGTCTTCTTATCCCGGCGTCAAGTGCTAAGACAAGGAAATATTGTAGGATATGACCCAATGGCGCTACTTAATACATGAAATGAGCAAATGTTCCTGTATATGTTATTACTCAATGGTAATTATTTCTTAGGGGTTGGTGCTTGTAGAAATATCCCAGAACAGATAAGTAAATGAGGTAAGCAGTACTCACAGCAGAGAGGGAAATCCTTCAGGGCATTACAGGGGTTAACTGGAGAATAGTCAGGCCAGCAGAGCTCAACAACAAGAAGGCTATCCACAGTAACAGCAGTTCAGGGATTAAAGCAGCAGTGAGTGGTCAGAGGAAGGCAGAGGTCAATACCAGGAAGACAAACCAATCATTCACAGTACCAAGGGGTATAGGCAGAGAGTAATCACTGACAAGCAGAGTTCAGCAACAGTAAGACAATTCAGCAGTTCAGGGGTTAAACAGCAGCGAGTGGTCAGTGGAAGGCAGAGGTCAATACCAGGCAGACAAACCAATCCTTCACAGTACCAAGGGGTATAGGCAGAGAGTAATCAGACACAAGCAGAGTTCAGCAACAGTAAGACAATTCAGCAGTTCAGGGGTTAAACAGCAGCGAGTGGTCAGTGGAAGGCAGAGGTCAATACCAGGCAGACAAACCAATCCTTCACAGTACCAAGGGGTATAGGCAGAGAGTAATCAGACACAAGCAGAGTTCAGAAAAAGTAAGACAATTCAGCAGTTCAGGGGTTAAACAGCAGCGAGTGGTCAGTGGAAGGCAGAGGTCAATACCAGGCAGACAGACCAATCCTTCACAGTACCAAGGGGTATAGGCAGAGAGTAATCAGAGACAAGCAGAGTTCAGCAACAGTAAGACAATTCAGCAGTTCAGGGGTTAAGCAGGAGCAAGGTCAGAGGCAAGCAGAGTTCATCAACAGTAAGGCACAAGAGACAGCAATTCAAACAGCCTCCAGGAATACAAAGATGAACCTATACTTGGGCAGGGAATGTAGGTACTTACATAGGTGTAGATTCGCGCCAAGGAGGAGACACCTGATCCGGACCGGCATCGGAAGGACCTGGTGTGCGGGGATGACATCGCCGAGCACCAGAAGGAACCACCCAGTCCATGGCAACGGCCATGGCAACAGGAGGACAGCCAACAGTTGCCTAAATTACGGTTTTGAGCGCTATAGAGAAATTAACGAACGCAACAAAAGTGGCGTTATTTAATCCCCTATAGCGCTGGAATTACAAGTTTTAAAAAACCCGGCTTGTGCAGGCAATATGGTGCTTTCAAGCTCTATACCGCACCAAAACAAGCACTGCACGCTTTCCCCATAGACATCAATGGGGAGAGCGGGTCAGAAAAAAGTCACCTGCTATTGTGGAAAGAAAAGCTCCGTAACGAAGCCACATTGATGTCTATGGGGAAAATAAAAGCTAAGTTTAAACCTAACACCCTAACATAAACCCTACGTCTAAACACCCCTAATCTTCCGCCCCGGCATCACTGACACCTGCCTACAGTTATTAACCCCTAATCTGCCACTCCCGATATCGCAGGCGCCTAAATAAAGGTATTGACCTCTAATCTGCTGCTCCCGATATAGCCGCCACTATACTAAAGTTATTAACCCCTATTCCGCCGCACCCCAACATCGCCACCACTATATTAAAGTTATTAACCCCATATTCCGCCGCTCCCCGACATTGCCGCAACTAAATAAAGTTATTAAACCCTAAACCTCTGGCCTCCCACATCACTACCACTAAATAAAGCTATTAACCCCTAAACCGCCAGCCCCCCACATCGCAACAACCTAAATTAAACTATTAACCCCTAAACCTAACCCTACCCCTAAACCCTAACCCTAACACCCCCTAACTTTAACATAATTAAAATAGATTGAAATTTAATTTACAATTGTTAACTAAATAATACCTATTTAAAACTAAATACAGGGAGTGCAGAATTATTAGGCAAGTTGTATTTTTGAGGATTAATTTTATTATTGAACAACAACCATGTTCTCAATGAACCCAAAAAACTCATTAATATCAAAGCTGAATATTTTTGGAAGTAGTTTTTAGTTTTTTTTTAGTTTTAGCTATTTTAGGGGGATATCTGTGTGTGCAGGTGACTATTACTGTGCATAATTATTAGGCAACTTAACAAAAAACAAATATATACCCATTTCAATTATTTATTTTTACCAGTGAAACCAATATAACATCTCAACATTCACAAATATACATTTCTGACATTCAAAAACAAAACAAAAACAAATCAGTGACCAATATAGCCACCTTTCTTTGCAAGGACACTCAAAAGCCTGCCATCCATGGATTCTGTCAGTGTTTTGATCTGTTCACCATCAACATTGCGTGCAGCAGCAACCACAGCCTCCCAGACACTGTTCAGAGAGGTATACTGTTTTCCCTCCTTGTAAATCTCACATTTGATGATGGACCACAGGTTCTCAATGGGGTTCAGATCAGGTGAACAAGGAGGCCATGTCATTAGATTTTCTTCTTTTATACCCTTTCTTGCCAGCCACGCTGTGGAGTACTTGGACGCATGTGATGGAGCATTGTCCTGCATGAAAATCATGTTTTTCTTGAAGGATGCAGACTTCTTCCTGTACCACTGCTTGAAGAAGGTGTCTTCCAGACACTGGCAGTAGGACTGGGAGTTGAGCTTGACTCCATCCTCAACCCGAAAAGGCCCCACAAGCTCATCTTTGATGATACCAGCCCAAACCAGTACTCCACCTCCACCTTGCTGGCGTCTGAGTCGGACTGGAGCTCTCTGCCCTTTACCAATCCAGCCACGGGCCCATCCATCTGGCCCATCAAGACTCACTCTCATTTCATCAGTCCATAAAACCTTAGAAAAATCAGTCTTGAGATATTTCTTAGCCCAGTCTTGACGTTTCAGCTTGTGTGTCTTGTTCAGTGGTGGTCGTCTTTCAGCCTTTCTTACCTTGGCCATGTCTCTGACTACTGCACACCTTGTGCTTTTGGGCACTCCAGTGATGTTGCAGCTCTGAAATATGGCCAAACTGGTGGCAAGTGGCATCTTGGCAGATGCACGCTTGACTTTTCTCAGTTCATGGGCAGCTATTTTGCGCCTTGGTTTTTCCACACGCTTCTTGCGACCCTGTTGACTATTTTGAATGAAACGCTTGATTGTTCGATGATCACACTTCAGAAGCTTTGCAATTTTAAGAGTGCTGCATCCCTCTGCAAGATATCTCACTATTTTTGACTTTTCTGAGCCTGTCAAGTCCTTCTTTTGACCCATTTTGCCAAAGGAAAGGAAGTTGCCTAATAATTATGCACACCTGATATAGGGTGTTGATGTCATTAGACCACACCCCTTCTCATTACAGAGATGCACATCACCTAATATGCTTAATTGGTAGTAGGCTTTCGAGCCTATACAGCTTGGAGTAAGACAACATGCATAAAGAGGATGATGTGGTCAAAATACTCATTTGCCTAATAATTCTGCACTCCCTGTACATACTTACCTGTGAAATAAAACCTAAGCTAGTTACAATATAACTAATAGTTAGCTAGCTTAGGTTTTATTTTTATTTCACAGGTTAGTTTGTATTTATTTTAACTAGGTAGACTAGTTAGTAAATAGTTATTAACTATTTACTAACTACCTAGTTAAAATAAATACAAAATTACATGTGAAATAAAACCTAAACTACCTTACACTTAAACCTAAAATTACAAAAAATAAAAAAACTAACATTACAAAAAAAAAAAAATCAAAAAAAAAAAATTATTCCTATTCTAATATCCTTAAAAAAAACAAAAAAAAACACCAAAATAAAAAAGCCTATTCTATAATAATCTACCAAGGGTCCTTAAAAGGGCCTTTTGGGGGCCCTTAAAAGGGTCTTTTGTAGGGCATTGCCCTAAGTTAAACAACTTTTTTGCTACAAAAAAAACAAACACCCCGTAACAGTATACAACCCCCCACCCCCCAAATGATCAAGGGCCCTTAAAAGGGCCTTTTGTGGGGGCCTTAAAAGGGCCTTTTGTAGGGCATTGCCCTAAGTTAAACAGCTCTTTTGCTACAGAAAAACAAACACCCTATTGGCTGTTGAAATCAGACAACAGGATTTAAGCAGCTCTAATTCTATTGGATGATGAATCAGCCAAAAGAATTAGTGCTGCTTAAATCCTATTGGCTCTTCAAATCAGCCAATAGGATTTAAGATGCTCTCATTCTATTGGCTGATTCATCATCCAATAGAATTAGAGCTGCTTAAATCCTATTGGCTGATTTCAACAGCCAATAGGATTTTAGCAGCTCTAATTACTATTGGCTGATTCAAATCTTTCAGCCAATAAGAATGCAAGGGACGCCATCTTGAATCACGTACCTTGCATTGAATATTCAGTGTTCGACGGCAACTGTATGAAGAAGATGCTCCGCGCCGGATGTCTTAAGGATGGACACGCTCCGAGCCGCCAGGATCAAGATAGAAGATGCCGCCTGGATGAAGATTGAAGATGCCGCCTGGATGAAGACTTCTCGCCGCCTGGATGAGGACTTCGCCGCCGGGATGAAGATCGTTCGAGCGGGACTTCAAAAACTGTAAGTGGATTGACGGGGGTTAGTGATAGGTTTTTTTAAGAGTTTATTGGTTGTTTTTGTTTTTTTTTGTTTAGGGTTTGGGCATGTAAAAGAGCTAAATGTCCTTTTAAGGGCAATGCCCATCCAAATGCCCTTTTCAGGGCAATGGGTAGCTTAGGTTTTTGTTAGAGTTAGGTTTTTTATTTTGGGGGGTTGGTTGGGAGGTATTTTTTTTTTTTACAGGTAAAATAGCTGTTTAACTTAGGGCAATGCCCCACAATAGGCCCTTTTAAGGGCTATTGGTAGTTTATTGTAGGTTAGGTTTTTTTATTTTGGGTGGGCTTTTTTATTTTGATAGGGCTATTAGATTAGGTGTCATTCTTTTTTATTTTTGATAATTTCATTTGTTATTTTCCCTAATTTAATGTTTGTTATTTTTTGTAATTTAGTTTAGTTTTTATTGTAATTAGATACTTTCGCCTAGATTACGAGTTTTGCGGTAAGGTAAAAAAAGTAGCGTTAACAGGTCCTAACGCTGCTTTTTTACGCCCGCTGCTATTACAGTCTTGCAGGTTTAGGTGTACCGCACACCTTTTTGGCCTTACCACACACCGACTTATGTAAATTTCGTAAACCCATTTTTCGATGGGACTTCCATAGCGCTAGTATTACAAGTTTATCCTGGGAGGCCAAAAAGTGAGCGGTACAGCCTCTACCGACAAGAACCCTAATGCATTTTAAAGTCAGTAGTTATGAGTTTTACACTACAGCGCTGTATAGTAAAACTCATAACTAAAGTGCTAAAAAGTACACTAACACCCATAAACTACCTATTAACCCCAAAACGGAGGCCCTCCCGCATCGCAAATACTAAAAAAAAAATGTAACCCCTAATCTGCCGCTCCGGATATCGCTGCCACTAGAATAAACATATTAACCCCTAAACCGCCGCACTCCCGCCTCGCAAACACTAGTTAAATATTATTAACCCCTAATCTGCCGTCCCTAACATCGCCACCCCCTATATTATACTTATTAACCCCTAATCTTCCGCTCCGGACATCACCGCAACCTACATTATATTTATTAACCCCTAATCTGCTGCCCCAACATCTCCGCCACCTACCTACATTTATTAACCCTAATCTGCCATCCCCAATGTCGCCGCCACTATTCTAAATGTATTAACCCTTTAAACCTAAGTCTAACCCTAACACCCCCTATCTTAAATATAATTTAAATAAATCTAAATAAAATTACTATCATTAACTAAATTATTCCTATTTAAAACTAAATACTTACCTATAAAATAAACCCTAAGCTAGCTAAAATATAACTAATAGTTACATTGTATCTAGCTTAGAATTTATTTTTATTTTACAGGCAAGTTTGTATTTATTTTAACTAGGTAGAATAGTTACTAAATAGTTATTAACTATTTAACAACTACCTAGCTAAAATAAATACAAATTGATTTGTAAAATAAAACCTAACCTATGTTACAATAACACCTAACACTACACTACAATTAAATCAATTCCCTACATTAAATACAATTAAATAAATTAAATTAGCTAAATCACAAAAAACAAAACACTAAATTACCGAGATTAAAAAACAAATTACAGATCTTTAAACTAATTGCACCTAATCTAATAGCCCTATCAAAATAAAAAGTCCCCCCAAAATTAAAAAAAACCCTAGCCTAAACTAGACTACCAATAGCCCTTAAAAGGGCCTTTTGCGGGGCATTGCCCCAAGGAAATCAGCTCTTTTACCTGTAAAAAAAAATACAAACAACCCCCCCAACAGTAAAACCCACCACCACACACAACCAACCCCCCAAATAAAAGCCTAAATAAAAAAACCTAAGCTCCCCATTGCCCTGAAAAGGGCATTTGGATGGGCATTGCCCTTAAAAGGGCATTAAGCTCTATTGCTGCCCAAAAACCTTACCTAAAAAATAAGCCCACCCAATACACCCTTAAAAAATCCTAACACTAACCTCTGAAGATTTACTTACAGGGAGAAGTCTTCATCCAAGCGGCAAGATGTCCTCAACGAAGCCGGCAGAAGTGGTCCCCCAGACAGGCAGAAGTGGTCCTCCAGACGGGCAGAAGTCTTCATCCAGACGGCATCTTCTATCTTCATCCTTCCGACACGGAGTGGCTCCATCTTCAAGACATCCGGCGCGGAGCATCCTCTTCCAACGACGGCATCTTTGGAATGAATATCTCTTTAAGTGATGTCATCCAAGATTGCGTCCCTTAGATTCCGATTGGGAATTAAGGTAGAAAAAGGTAGAAAAAATAGAAAAAATTCTATTGGCTGATGCAATCAGCCAATAGGATTGAACTTCAATCCTATTGGCTGATCCAATCAGCCAATAGGATTGAGCTTGCATTCTATTGGCTGATTGGAACAGCCAATAGAATGCAAGCTCAATCCTATTGGCTGATTGGATCAGCCAATAGAATTTTTCCTACCTTAATTCCGATTGGCTGATAGAATCCTATCAGCCAATCAGAATTCAAGGGACGCCATCTTGGATGACGTCATTTAAAGGAACCTTCATTCTTCGCTTGGACTTTGTTTGAAGAGGATGCTCCACGTCGGCTGGATTGAAGATGGACCTGCTCTGCTCCGGATGGATGAAGATAGAAGATGCCGCCTGGATGAAGACTTCTACCGCTTGGAGGACCTCTTCTGGCCGGATCGGATGAAGACTTCTGCCCCTCTGGAGGTCCACTTGTGCCCGGCTGGGTGAAGACGTCTCAAGGTAGGGTGACCTTCAAGGGGGTAGTGTTAGGTTTTATTAAGGGGGGATTGGGTGGGTTTTAGAGTAGGGTTGGGTGTGTGGGTGGTGGGTTTTAATGTTGGGGGGGGCAATGCCCCGCAAAAGGCCCTTTTAAGGGCTATTTGTAATTTAGTATAGGGTAGGGAATTTTTTTATTTTGGGGGGCTTTTTTATTTTACTAGGGGGATTAGATTAGGTGTAATTAGTTTAAAATTCTTGTAATTATTTTTTTATTTTCTGTAATTTAGTGTTTTTTTTGTACTTTAGTTTATTTATTTTAATTGTAGTTAATTGTAGTTAATTTATGTAATTAATTTAATGGTAGTGTAGTGTTAGGTTTAATTGTAATTTAGGTTAGGATTTATTTTACAGGTACCTTTGTATTTATTTTAGCTAGGTAGTTATTAAATAGTTAATAACTATTTATTAACTATTGTACCTAGTTAAAATAAATACAAAGTTGCATGTAAAATAAATATAAACCCTAAGCTAGCTACAATGTAACTATTAGTTACATTGTAGCTAGCTTAGGGTTTATTTTATAGGTAAGTATTTAGTTTTAAATAAATAATAAATTGTAGTAATTTTATTTAGATTTATTTAAATTATATTTAAATTAGGGGGTGTTAGGGTTAGGTTTAGACTTAGGTTTAGGGGTTAATAACTTTATTATAGTGGCGGCGATGTTGGCGGTGGCAGATTAGGGGTTAAACAATGTAGTTAGGTTGCGGCAACATTGGGGGGGCAGATTAGGGGTTAAAAAATATAATATAGGGTTTGGCGATGTTGGGGGCAGCAGATTAGGGGTTCATAGGGATAATGTAGGTTGCGGCGGTGTCCGGAGCGGCAGAATAGGGGTTAATAATTATAATGTAGGTGGCGACGATGTCGGGGGCGGCAGATTAGGGGTTAATAAGTGTAAAATTAGGGGTGTTTAGACTCGGGGTTCATGTTAGGGTGTTAGGTGTAGACATAACAAGTATTTCCCCATAGGAAACAATGGGGCTGTGTTAGGAGCTGAACGCTGCTTTTTTTGCAGGTGTTAGGTTTTTTTTCAGCCGGCTCAGCCCCATTGTTTCCTAAGGGGAAATCGTGCACGAGCATGTTTTGCCAGCTTGCCGCTACCGTAAGCAGCGCTGGTATTGAGGTGAGATGTGGAGCTAAATTTTGCTTTATGCTCACCATTTTGCGGCTAACGCCAGGTTTAAAAAATCCTGTAATACCAGTGTTGTCTTAAGGGAGCGGTGAAAAAAAAAGGTTTGTTAGCAACGCAAGCCTTACCGACAAAAACTCGTAATCTCGCCCGTCTAATTGCATGTGGTGCACAATACCTGATATCTTGCACATCAAATGAAGACAGCAACATGGAAAAAGAATCTTTACAAACACAACAATTCAGAAACATGGACTATGTAAATAGTGAGAGCCACAAAAGATGTCATTGGCTCTCACCGACTCTTTAAAGCCAACTTCTGCAAATTACTTAAAGGGACAGTCTAGTCAAAATTAAACCTTCATGATTCAGATAGGGTATGCAATTTTTAAACTCTTGGTATTCTTTGTTGAAAGCGAAATCTAGGTAGGCTCATATGCTAATGTCTAAATTCTTGAAGGCCGCCTCTTATCACACGGCTAGATTTGGAGTTTTGTCGGTAACGACCCGAAAAACTAACGCCGGCTTTTTTCTGGCCGCACCATAAAAATAACTCTTTAAAGGCTGCGTTAGGCTCCAAAAAAGGAGCGTAGAGCATTTTTAACGCAGCTTCAACTCTCGATACCAGAGTTGCTTACGCAAGCGGCCAGCCTCAAAAACGTGCTCGTGCACGATTCTCCCATAGGAAACAATGGGGCTGTTTGAGCTGAAAAAAAACCTAACACCTGCAAAAAAGCCGCGTTCAGCTCCTAACGCAGCCCCACTGTTTGCTATGCGGAAACACTTCCTACGTCTGCACCTAACACCCTAACATGTACCCCGAGTCTAAACACCCCTAACCTTACACTTATTAACCCCTAATCTGCCGCCCCCGCTATCGCTGACCCCTGCATATTATTATTAACCCCTAATCTGCCGCTCCGTAAACCGCCGCTACTTACATTATCCCTATGTACCCCTAATCTGCTGCCCTAACATCGCCGACCCCTATATTATATTTATTAACCCCTAATCTGCCCCCCATAACGTCGCCTCCACCTGCCTACACTTATTAACCCCTAATCTGCCGACCGGACCTGAGCGCTACTATAATAAAGTTATTAACCCCTAATCCGCCTCACTAACCCTATAATAAATAGTATTAACCCCTAATCTGCCCTCCCTAACATCGCCGACACCTAACTTCAAACATTAACCCCTAATCTGCAGACTGGAGCTCACCGCTATTCTAATAAATGTATTAACCCCTAAAGCTAAGTCTAACCCTAACACTAACACCCCCCTAAGTTAAATATAATTTACATCTAACGAAATTAATTAACTCTTATTAAATAAATTATTCCTATTTAAAGATAAATACTTACCTGTAAAATAAATCCTAATATAGCTACAATATAAATTTTAATTATATTATAGCTATTTTAGGATTTATATTTATTTTACAGGTAACTTTGTATTTATTTTAACCAGGTACAATAGCTATTAAATAGTTAAGAACTATTTAATAGCTAAAATAGTTAAAATAATTACAAAATTACCTGTAAAATAAATCCTAACCTAAGTTACAATTAAACCTAACACTACACTATCAATAAATTAATTAAATAAACTACCTACAATTACCTACAATTAACCTAACACTACACTATCAATAAATTAATTAAATACAATTCCTACAAATAAATACAATTAAATAAACTAGCTAAAGTACAAAAAATAAAAAAGAACTAAGTTACAAAAAATAAAAAAATATTTACAAACATAATAAAAATATTACAACAATTTTAAACTAATTACACCTACTCTAAGCCCCCTAATAAAATAACAAAGCCCCCCAAAATAAAAAAATGCCCTACCCTATTCTATATTACTAAAGTTCAAAGCTCTTTTACCTTACCAGCCCTGAACAGGGCCCTTTGCGGGGCATGCCCCAAAGAATTCAGCTCTTTTGCCTGTAAAAAAAAACATACAATACCCCCCCCAACATTACAACCCCCCACCCACATACCCCTAATCTAACCCAAACCCCCCTTAAATAAACCTAACACTAAGCCCCTGAAGATCTTCCTACCTTATCTTCACCATACCAGGTTCACCGATCCGTCCTGAAGAGCTCCTCCGATGTCCTGATCCAAGCCCAAGCGGGGGGCTGAAGAGGTCCATGATCCGGCTGAAGTCTTCATCCAAGCGGGAGCTGAAGAGGTCCATGATCCGGATGAAGTCTTCATCCAAGCGGGAGCTGAAGAGGTCCATGATCCGGATGACGTCTTCTATCAACGGCATCTTCAATCTTCTTTCTTCCGGATCCATCTTGCAGACCTCCGACGCGGAACATCCTCTTCTCCCGACGCCTACTAGCCGAATGACGGTTCCTTTAAGGGACGTCATCCAAGATGGCGTCCCTCGAATTCCGATTGGCTGATAGGATTCTATCAGCCAATCGGAATTAAGGTAAAAATATTCTGATTGGCTGATGGAATCAGCCAATCAGAATCAAGTTCAATCCGATTGGCTGATCCAATCAGCCAATCAGATTGAGCTTGCATTCTATTGGCTGTTCCGATCTTCAGCCGGATCATGGACCTCTTCAGCCCCCCGCTTGGGCTTGGATCAGGACATCGGAGGAGCTCTTCAGGACGGATCGGTGAACCTGGCAGGGTGAAGATAAGGTAGGAAGATCTTCAGGGGCTTAGTGTTAGGTTTATTTAAGGGGGGTTTGGGTTAGATTAGGGGTATGTGGGTGGTGGGTTGTAATGTTGGGGGGGAGGGGTATTGTATGTTTTTTTTTACAGGCAAAAGAGCTGAATTCTTTGGGGCATGCCCCGCAAAGGGCCCTGTTCAGGGCTGGTAAGGTAAAAGAGCTTTGAACTTTAGTAATTTAGAATAGGGTAGGGCATTTTTTTATTTTGGGGGGCTTTGTTATTTTATTAGGGGGCTTAGAGTAGGTGTAATTAGTTTAAAATTGTTGTAATATTTTTATTATGTTTGTAAATATTTTTTTATTTTTTGTAACTTAGTTCTTTTTTATTTTTTGTACTTTAGCTAGTTTATTTAATTGTATTTATTTGTAGGAATTGTATTTAATTAATTTATTGATAGTGTAGTGTTAGGTTAATTGTAGGTAATTGTAGGTAGTTTATTTAATTAATTTATTGATAGTGTAGTGTTAGGTTTAATTACTTAACTTAGGTTAGGATTTATTTTACAGGTAATTTTGTAATTATTTTAACTAGGTAGCTATTAAATAGTTATTAACTATTTAATAGCTATTGTACCTGGTTAAAATAAATAAAAAGTTACCTGTAAAATAAATATAAATCCTAAAATAGCTATAATATAATTATAATTTATATTGTAGCTATATTAGGATTTATTTTACAGGTAAGTATTTATCTTTAAATAGGAATAATTTATTTAATAAGAGTTAATTAATTTCGTTAGATGTAAATTATATTTAACTTAGGGGGGTGTTAGTGTTAGGGTTAGACTTAGCTTTAGGGGTTAATAGATTTATTAGAATAGCGGTGAGCTCCGGTCGGCAGATTAGGGGTTAATAAGTGTAGGTAGGTGGAGGCGACGTTGTGGGGGGCAGGTTAGGGGTTAATAAATATAATACAGGGGTCGGCGGTGTTAGGGGCAGCAGATTAGGGGTACATAAGTATAACGTAGGTGGCGGTCGGCAGATTAGGGGTTAAAAAAATTTAATCGAGTTGCGGCGATGTGGGGAGACCTCGGTTTAGGGGTACATAGGTAGTTTATGGGTGTTAGTGTACTTTAGAGCACAGTAGTTAAGAGCTTTATAAACCGGCGTTAGCCCAGAAAGCTCTTAACTACTGACTTTTTTCCTGCGGCTGGAGTTTTGTCGTTAGATGTCTAACGCTCACTTCAGACACGACTCTAAATACCGGAGTTAGAAAGATGCCATTGAAAAGATAGGATACGCAATTTACGTAAGGGGATCTGCGGTATGGAAAAGTCGCGGCTGAAAAGTGAGCGTTAGACCCTATTTTGAGTGACTCCAAATACCGGCGGTAGCCTAAAACCAGCGTTAGGAGCCTCTAACGCTGGTTTTCACGGCTAACGCCAAACTCCAAATCTAGGCCTTATTGAATTTGGACAGTTGCCCACAGCTAGACAGCGCTCATTCATGTATGCCAGATGTATAGATAACAATGAGCTCATTCCTGTGGAGTTATTTACGAGTCAGCACTGATTGGCTAAAATGCAAGTCTGTCAAAAGAATTGAGATAAGGGACAGTGTGCAGAGGCTTAGATACAAGGTAATCAAAGAGGTAAAATGATATTAATATAGCAGTGTTGGTTATAGAAAACTGGGGAATGGGTAATAAAGGGATTATCTGTCTTTTTAAACAATAACAATTCTGGAGTAGACTGTCCCTTTAAAGGACCATTAAATACAGTATAATTGCGTAATCAACAAATGCACAATAAGCATTTATTCTGTATTTCAAGTACGCAGTACATTTTTTATTTCTTACAAATTTCTAAATTTGCTTACAGCCATCAGTCAGTCACAAAATACACTTTTGTATACAATGGGAACTCTTGCACATGCTCAGTAGAAGCTGGTGCCTCAGAAAGTGTACATTTAACTGTATCATGTGACAGCCATCAGCCAATCACAGACTCATATACATAAACACTGAACTCTTGCACATGCTCAGTAGGAGCTGGTGCTGCAGAAAGTGTGCATATAACCATTATGTGACAGCCATCAGCCAATCACAGACTCATATACATATACACTGAACTCTTGCACATGCTCAGTAGGATCTGGTGCTGCAAAAAGTGTGCAAATAAAAAGAGAACTTGATAATGAAATAAAATTGCATGATCTATCTGAATCAATGACTGTTTCATTTTGACTTTACTGCTTTTAATATTACTATTTCATTACAGATAGCTGTTCAGTGAATGTGTTCCATTAATGGGGAAACTGCATATTTTATTTGTTAGTTCAAAATATATTGCTGTTGTTTTATGGAAGATTTGTGTTCTAATTAAACCAACATTATTATTTATTTATTGTTTGCTAGGTTTGCAGATGCGGGACTCTTTTCATAAACAAAGTTATCAACTAGTGAGAATTAGCAAGAAATACACAACTAATCAGTGTGACTTTAAATAACTTGTACTTAACATTTTTTTTAGGTTAAAAAAAAATATAACTTGTTTTTTTTCCACGATAAAAAATATTTTCAGTACTTTGTTCCTTTAACGCACGAGTGAATAAATCTTAAGCACAGCTTCTTGCTGCCTAGTCTAAGGATAAAATGACTCCGCTCAAAACATATCTATCTAAATATAACATATCCCTATGGGTTTAAATTGACACCAGGGAATGAATGGAGCAGGATGTCACCTTGCGCTGGTACCTTTTCTTAGCTTGACAATTCCTCATGTACACATTATTAAAAAGATATCTCTTGCCTGGAGACCTGCTTTGTGTGTGCGGCAGTGTCTGACAAAATTAAGAGTATGAGAACACATTTCATGTTTGTCCAATAAAGAACTGACAGGCTGGAAATCGGCACTTACACCCTGTTAAATATTATCAAACACAGCTAAATGGTGCTAACAAGCCTTGGGGATTAACAGCAGATAGCTGCACCTCCAGCAGTAATATTGAGAAAATAAGTGTCACTGGGATCCATCTGTATTTGCACTTCAAAAAAATCAGAAGGCAATTTTAATAAAAAAAAAAAAATGTATATTATAAATGAAATTGTCACTAAACTGAAAGTTAATAATTCATTTCATATTCATTTTTGTAAAGGACTAACCTGTTTTTATTTAACAATGCGTCCTTAAAGGGACATGAAATTCTTTCTTTCATGATTCAGATAGAGAATCCAATTTTAAACAACTTTCCAAATTACTGCCATGATCTAATTTGTTTCATTCTCTTTATATTCTTTGTTGAAAAGCATATCTAGATAGGCCCAGTAGATGCTGATTGGTGGCTGCACATAGCTGCCTCGTCTGATTGGTTCACCCATGTGCATTGCTATGTCTTCAACAAAGGATATCTGAAGAATGAAGCAAAGAATAACATTAGAACAAAGTAAATTTGACAATAGAAGTAAATTGGAAACTTTTTTTTAAAATTGTATTCACTATCTGAATCATGAGAGAAAAATTTGGGGTTTTCATTTCCCTTTAACTAGTCATGAAAGTGTTAATGACGCACACACAGATAGTAAAGATGTCATTTGTATTTTATTCTCATAACAAAAGAAGCTGCAGGCTGTAGCTTTGTTCATTCAGTTCATTAAAGGGACAGTATACACTCATTTTCATATAACCGCATGTAATAGACATTACTATAAAGAATAAGATGCACAGATACTGATATAAAAATCCAGTATAAAACTGTTTAAAAACGTACTTAGAAGCTTTCAGTTTAGCTCTGTTGAAAAGGTAGTTGGAAAGCCCACTGAAAGTGGGAAATAAGACACTCCCCCTCCCCCTTCTTTTGCATATGAAAAGACCCTTTACACAAACAGGAGCAAGCTGGAGAAGGTAGCTGACGGTATTCTCATAAAACTTTGGGGCTTGGTTAGGAGTCTGAAAATCAGAGCAAAGTTATTTAAAAATAAGCAAAATTATACATTTTTAAAAAAAACAAACTTTATGGGCTTTATAAATAGATAATCTACAAAACATTTATGCAAAGAAAAAATGAGTGTATAATGGCCCTTTAAAGGGTCATGAAACCCAAAATGTTTCTTTGATGATGATTCAGACAGATAATACCATTTTAAACAATGTTGCAGTTTACTTCTATTATGTAATTTGCTGCATCTGGGTATCCTTTGTTGAAGGAGCAGTAATGCACTGCTGAAAGCCAATGGCAAGATGCATATATGTGCAGCCACCAATCAGCAGCTTCTGAGCTTACCTAGGAATACTTTTTAACAAAGGATATAAAGAGTATGAAACAAAAAAGATCATAGAAATAAATTAGAAAGTTATTTCAAATTGCATACCCTAGCTGAATCATGAAATTGGGTTGCATGTCCCTTTAACTTCTGATTACATATACAGGGACAATAAATGTAAGTTTTTGTTTTTTTAAGCCATACTCAGTGAAGTTTCCAGAAGTCTGTTTTTCTAGGTGTTTTTTTTTACCCATGTAGTAAATCTTTATAAAGATTCTTTGACCCCCCCCATCTACAAAAGGCTTTTTATTTTATTTACTTAGCTGCCAGTGCAGATTTCAGGAGTCTTCCCCAGCACCTGTGTTAAAGCTGGAGTCATATAACAAGGAGCAGTGCACAAGCGCTGTTTATTTTGGTTGTGACAGGTTCACGAGCACAAAAAAACATGCATGATTATCGTGTTACTCCACCTTAAGTAGAGGGGTAGGAGTCTACTCTATTTTATGACAATGTGACAACAAAGCAACATTTTATAGATGGAGGTTGGGGAGGGTCTTCAAAACTGACTACTGTGTGGATTCATTTTAGCATTCATTGTATTCAAAGCAGGAACACCCTTTCAAATGGGCTGGGTTCTCTCTTTTACCATACTACTGGGAGGTTGATTTTTGCTGCTGTCTCTGTTTCTAAAGCCAATACTACAGTATTGAGATTTGTGGCAGTTTCAACAGGCAAAAACATCTCTTTCAAATGAATAAATGAAGGTACAAGAGCTATTTTTATACAATGTAATATACACCAGCAGGTTTAATAGAACATTGGGCATAAATAAGGGGGGAGAATATTTTACATTTCAATATCCCTTTAACTGCAGCTTATTGTCTCTTTTAAGGGTGACAGCTTCTTGCAGCTATTGACCCAGATTTCTTCAGTGTTTTATGTTTTAATTTCTCCTGCGTTCTTCCCAATCGTTGTTGTACTATGAGATACAGAGCCTAGGAAAGTTTGATGCTAATTAAAATAAATATAAACACAACATACAGCTAATGGTAATTTTATCTAATGGGCTGATAATTCAACGCTACACCCTAACGTCAGGAAGTTACATTTTCATTTACCTGCCCTGCTGGTTACCCTGATAGCTGCAATTTATAGAAACATCAAAGCAAGCTATCAGCCTCATTGCTGCACACTGGGTTTCAGGAGTGTGGAGACGCTGTAAACTGATTAGTGACTTTTTATGAATTTTAAATGGTTTGTGCAGAGCAGACCTCGCTGCTTTGTCAGACTTCATCTGTTAATTGGACTGTATATATTAACACTTCCCTTACTCCATAGGCTAATATTGCTTAGGTCCCTTCTGGCACAAGCATGAAATTACTGGAGTTGCTGTAAACTTCTGACAAAGCGCTTTGGCTGTAAAATGTGCATTGCATTTTTTAGCAATGTGTAGAAAACCACCTCTGATTCAATGGCATTAATTGAATCTCACACTGTTTGCCTCAAACATATTTGAGCAAATCAAGAGGAATCTTCTAGAGTTAAAACAGCACAAAGGTCAGATTTGAAATGGTGGTGAATTGCAATTACAATTAGATTAGAAGCATTTTGTGTTTGTAAAAAAAGCTTCCATTAAAAGGTATCTCACTTCAGTCTTAACTTGAACCCTTTGCATGACCTACTAGCGACATGGAGCGAGGCTTTATGCACAGAAGAAGGATGCGCATGCGCTCAGCATATACCTTCATATATCAGCACTGGAGCATGTGCAGCTTAAAAGGTATCAGTGGAGCACACCCCAGTTTTTTTTTAAAAAAAAGTTGTAAACACCAGCATGTTACAAGAACACTTTATTAGATTTTGAATTCCAAATATGACTTGTGTGTCCTTTAACAGAGCTCATAAATATCCTACATTTTGCAGGATAGTGCCAGCTTTTTTCACTGTCACTCTGCTTTTTATCCCTTGGTTTCACAAAGAAAGTACACAAACCCTGCACATGAATACCTGAATATGCATGGCACAACACACCCTAGGACCACCCTTTTATGACAAAACTAGTCCTAAAGCCTGTTCACACGGGCCATTTTTTGCAGTACAGCGGTCCCACCCCTTGCGCGCTCTCCCTCCACCTCTCTTTTGCTCTCTCTTTCTCCCCCTCTCTTTTGCTCTCTCTCTCCCCCTCTCTTTTGAGCTTTCTCTCTCCTCCCTCTCTTTTGAGCTCTCTCTCCCCCTCTCTTTTGCACTCTCTCTCCCCCCTCTCTTTTGCTCTCTCTCTCCCCCTCTTTTGAGCTCTCTCTCTCTGCCCTCTCTTTTGAGCTCTCTCTCCCCCCCCTCTCTTTTGTGCTCTCTCTCTCCCCCTCTCTTTTGCACTCTCTCTCTCCCCCTCTCTTTTGCGCTCTCTCTCCCCCTCTCTTTTGTGCGCTCTCTCTCCCCCTCTCTTTTGCATTCTCTCTCTCCCCTCTCTTTTGCTCTCTCTCCCCCATCTCTTTTGTGCTCTCTCTCTCCCCCATCTCTTTTGCGCTCTCTCCCCCTCTCTCTCTCCACCCCTCTCTCTCTCCCCTCTCTTTTGCGCTCTCTCTCCCCCTCTCTTTTGCTCTCTCTCTCTCTCCCCCTCTCTTTTGGCTCTCTCTCTCCCCTCTCTTTTGCGCTCTCTCTCCCCCTCTCTTTTGTGCTCTCTCTCCCCCCTCTCTTTTGCACTCTCTCTCCCCCCCCTCTCTTTTGTGCTCTCTCTCCCCCCCCTCTCTTTTGCGCTCTCTCTCCCCTCTCTTTTGCGCTCTCTCTCCCCCTCTCTTTTGCATTCTCTCTCCCCCTCTCTTTTGCGCTCTCTCTCCACCCCTCTCTTTTGCGCTCTTCCCCCCTCTCTTTTGTGCTCTCTCTCCCCCCTCTCTTTTGCACTCTCTCTCCCCTCTCTCTCTCCCCCCTCTCTCTCCCCCTCTCTCTCCCCCCTCTCTCTCTCTCTCTCTCTCTCTCTCTCTCTCTCCCCCTCTCTCTCTCCACTGCTCTCTCTCTCCCCTCCTCTCTCTCTCCCCCCTCTCTCTCTCTCCCTCCCCCTCTCTCTCCCCCCCCCCCCCTCTCTCTCTCTCTCTCTCCCCCCTCTCTCTCTCCACTCCTCTCTCTCCCCTCCTCTCTCTCTCCCCCCTCTCTCTCTCCCCCCTCTCTCTCCCCCCTCTCTCTCTCCCCCCTCTCTCTCTCCCCCCTCTCTCTCCCCCTCTCTATTTCTCTCCCCTCTCTATTTCTCCCCTCTCTCTATCTCTCTCCCCTCTCTATCTCTCTCCCCTCTATTGCGCGACCGCGTCCGACCATGCCCCCTTCACGCCAGGCCACGCCCCTTCACAACATTCATGTTTGGTCACGCCCCCTTCACATCAGTCACGCCCTCCGCTCACGCCTGGTCACGCCCACTTCTGCCGCAGAGCGCAGATCAGCTAGGGACTCAAAGGCCAGGTGTGTTTGTCCTTGGGCTGTCTCTACTGCGCATGACAGCTTCGGACAAACACACTTGGCCTTTTATTATATAGGATAACACTGATTTTCTGCCAGACTACTCAGACTACAGGAATTTTGAATTACAAAGTTGGGGGGGGTATTCTTTAAAGGGATATGGAAGTCATATTTGAGCTTCCATGATACAAAAAGAACATAAATTTAAAAAAAATTAAAATATACTTGTTCATTATTTAATCTCTTTCTCTTGGTATCCTTTGTTCAACTTTGTCCCTTTTTATCAGACATACTAAGGTCAGTTCTGAAGTGTGAATTTCTCTTGAGCACTAATAGCAGCACTGCTGAGTGACAGCCAGGAACATTTAGAGCTCTGCCTTCACTTACTAGTCCTGCACACACTGTTTAGATGTCCAAACAGATGCATCCTCAGTTTATTTTATTACACAGTGCTCCTAGCTGTACAGCACTAGCTTAGTTTTTATAGAGTGGCTGACACTGCTGCACTTCATAGTTTTCTCTAAGGGGAAATAATTATTAAAAAATAAAAAGTTAGAAAAATGTTGAAGATTGTGTATTATATTTGAACTCCAATTTTAAGGGTATTATTACTCTTAAAACATTAACGGCTATATTACGAGTTTTGCGTTATGAGCGGTGCAGTGCTAACTTGCACGTTATTGTCACCGCTCACTTCCTTACAGCGCTGGTATAACAGGTTTATAAAAAAACTGCGTTATCAGGCAAAAAGTGAGCGTAGAGCAAAATTGTGCTCCATATCGCACTCCAATACCAGCGCTGCTGAAAGCCGCGGTGAGCTGGTTTTACGTGCTCATGCACGATTTTCCCATAGACATCAATGTGAAGAGCCAGCTGAAAAAAAGTCTAACACCTGCAATAAAGCAGCGTAAAGCTCCGTAACGCAGCCCCATTGATTCCTATGGGGAAACAAAATTTATGTTTACACCTAACACCCTAACATGAACCCCGAGTTTAAACACCCCTAATCTTACACTTATTAACCCCTAATCTGCCGCCCCTGACATCGCCAACACCAACATTATACTTATTAACCCCTAATCTGCCGTTCCTGACATCGCCAACACCAACATTATACTTATTAACCCCTAATCTGCCGCTCCGGACATCGCCGCCACTATAATAAACATATTAACCCCTAAACCGCAGCACTCCCGCATCACAAACACTAGTTAAATATTATTAACCCCTAATCTGCCACCGCTAACATCGTTGCCACCTACCTACATTTATTAACCCCTAATCTGCCGCCCCCAAAATTGCTGCCACTATACTAAATTTATTAACCCCTAAACCTAAGTCTAACCCTAACCCTAACACCCCCTAACTTAAATATAATTAAAATAAATCTAAATAAAACCTACTATCATTACCTAAATATTATTTAAAACTAATTACTTACCTATAAAATAAACCCTAAGCTTGCTACAATATAACTAATAGTTACATTGTATCTAGCCTAGGGTTTATTTTTATTTTACAGGCAAGTTTGTATTTATTTTAACTAGGTACAATAGTTATTACATAGTTATTAACTATTTACTAACTACCTAGCTAAAATAAATACAAATTTACCTGTAAAATAAAACTAACCTGTCTTACACTAACACCTAACCTTACACTACAATTAAATCAATTACCTAAATTAAATACAATTACCTAATTTAGGATTTTTTCACCTTTAATTCCGATTGGCTGATAGAATTGTATCAGCCAATCGGAATTCAAGGGACACCATCTTGGATGACGTCATTTAAAGGAACCTTCATTCTGCAAGAAGACTTCGTTTGAAGAGGATGCTCCGCGGCTGATGTCTTGAAGATGGAGCCGCTCAGCGGCGGATGGATGAAGATAGAAGATGCCGTCTGGATGAAGACTTCTGCGGGCTTGGATGAAGACTTCTGCCGGCTTCGATGAGGACTTCTGCCACTTCTTTGAGGATGGATGTAGAGTCTTCAAAAACTGTAAGTGGATCTTCGGGGGTTAGTGTTAGGCTTTTTTAAGGGTTTATTGGGTGGGTTTTATTTTTAGATTAGGGTTTTGGGCACTTGAAAAAGAGCTAAATGCCCTTTTAAGGGCAATGCCCATCCAATGAGGAGCTTAGGTTTTTTTAGTTAGGTTTTTATTTGGGGGGTTGATTGTGTGGGTGGTGGGTTTAACTGTTGGGGTGGTTGTTTGTATTTTTTTTACAGGTAAAAGAGCTGATTTCTTTGGGGCAATGCCCTGCAAAAGGCCCTTTTAAGGGCTATTTGTAGTTTAGTTTAGGCTAGGGTTTTTTTTATTTTGGGGGCTTTTTTTATTTTGATAGGGCTATAAGATTAGGTTTTATTAGTTTAAATATCTGATAATTTCTTTTTTTATTTTGTGTAATTTAGTGTTGTTGTTTTTTTTTTAATTTAGGTAATTGTATTTAATTTATGTAATTTATTTAATTGTAGTGTAAGGTTAGGTGTTAGTGTAACTCAAGTTTTATTTTACAGGTAAATTTGTATTTATTTTAGCTAGGTAGTTAGTAAATAGTTAATAACTATTTAGTAACTATTCTACCTAGTTAAAATAAATACAAACTTGCCTGTAAAATTAAAATAAACCCTAAACTAGCTACAATGTAACTATTAGTTATATTGTAGCTAGCTTAGGGTTTATTTTATAGGTAAGTATTTAGTGTTAAATAGGAATAATTTAGGTAATGATAGTAGGTTTTACTTAGAATTTATTTTAATTATATTTAAGTTAGGGGGTGTTAGGGTTAGGGTTAGACTTAGGTTTAGGGGTTAATAAATTTAGTATAGTGGTTGCGACATTGGGGGCGGCAGATTAGGGGTTAATAAATGTAGGTAGGTGGCGGCGATGTTAGGGGCGGCAGATTAGGGGTTAATAATATTTAACTAGTGTTTGCGATGCGGGAGTGAGGCGGTTTAGGGGTTAATATGTTTATTATAGTGGTGGCGATGTCCAGAGCGGCAGATTAGGGGTTAATAATTTTATTTTAGAGGGCCTCGGTTTAGGGGTTAATAGGTAGTTTATGGGTGTTAGTGTACTTTTTAGCACTTTAGTTATGAGTTTTATGTTACAGCTTTGTAACGCAAAACTCATAACTACTGACTTTCAGTTTACGTTATGGATCTTGACAGTATTGGTTGTACCACTCACTTTGTGGCCTCCCAGGCAGACTCGTAATACCGGCGCTAT
Source organism: Bombina bombina (assembly GCF_027579735.1). NCBI lineage: Eukaryota > Metazoa > Chordata > Amphibia > Anura > Bombinatoridae > Bombina > Bombina bombina. Next base: position 1,133,640,091 of record NC_069503.1, read on the forward strand.
GGAAGTCCCATTGAAAAAGGACTTTTTGAAAGTTGCGGTAATTACGTTGCGTTACGGCCAAAAAAGTGTGCGGTGCTGCTAAACCTGCAAGACTCGTAATATCAGCGGTAGTGAAAAAGCAGCATTATGAGCCTTAACGCTGCTTTTTCACCCATATCGCAAAACTTGTAATCTAGCTGTAAGGAGATAGCTAAAGAACTACCCTTAGTCAAGGAGGAGGACTGCTATTCTTAAATTCAGATGAGATTATTTCTAAGATAAAGGGATTTGTTTTGGTTTTTGCCAAGACTATATAGATGTTATTAACACTTTGGGCTAGATTACGAGTGGATCGCTATTTAGCACTCCCACTCAAGCACATACTTTGCTAAATGGATGCTTTTTGTTCGCATCGGGTAGTGTGCGTATTACAAGTTGAAAGTAAGAAGTTTGCATGCGAGCAAACTCCCGATGTATTCTAACCAAATATCAGAACTTTGTTAACATATTCTCCCCTTAGAAGTCTATGGAGAGTGCAGAAGAAAAAAACACCTATTGCTCGCGCGCTAACCCAACATGAGTTATAATAAATAGTTCACATTCGTATGCATATTTTTATTGTAAATATATATTTACATATATATATATATATTCCTGTATATCTATTCCTATAGATATATATGTATAGATATCTATTTTACATTAACAGTATCAGATATATTTCATAATAAAAATTACTGTATTTTCTATGTGAAGAACATTTGAATGTAAAATATGCGTAACACACATCAGGGTTCAAGATTAGGTCTAATCTCTAACTTCAATGTGCATTATTGAAATATTAAATATTAAAAAATGATTATACATACTGTAAAAAGTTCTAAATAATCCAAAGAATATATCTATATTTTTTACGCTATAAAGACAAAACAGAATTTTAAACTTTCTTTCAAAAGGAGGGAAAAGTTAAAAAAAAGAGGGTGCTTTGTGTGATTTTTATTATAATTACCTATGTCACAATCTGCTCGTATGATGTATGTACACAGTATATGTGTGTATATATATCTATAATTATATATAAAAAGTCTCAGTATCAAAAAAAGGGTAATGAAAAATATATAATAAAATAAAGCAAAAAATTGAAATAAAAAAATAAATAAAAAATAAATTTGAAATAAAATTTGGGAATAATAAAGATTAAGAATAATAATTAATAAAGAATATATATATATGTAATATTTCAAAAGAACAATGTTAAAGTCCTCTTCTTCCAAAGGATTGGGTTTGGAGGGTGGTTCTACAAGTAAAGGAGGGAACTCACAAAAGTGGAGCACTATACTGTATATAAGTGCTGATATCGCAGGCTGGGCCTCTGAGTCTCCAGCTGACTGTCTCTCAGGGATTTCAGTGGTAAATCAGATGTTTGTTAGGACACAGAGAGAAAACCCAATAGTGCAGTTCTTTTGCATTGTTGATTTTATTGTTTTAAGAATTAAAATTATTTTGTTAGCACCTGCCTTGTACTACTTTATTCCTTTTCCTTTCCTGGAGCTGTCTTTGGATTCCTGAACTCATGATTATTCCTCCTGGGAGACCAAAGTACTACAGTCAGCTGTTGACTGACATCCAGCCTGCAATATTCAGCACTATTGTCTAGTGCGCTATCACATGTGAGTAATATATGCACTCATTTCACAATATACCGCTGGCATCAAAATTGTGCTGCACTATTGGGTTTTCTCTCTGTGCTTTGTGTTTCCTAACAAACATCTGATTTGCCACTGAGATCCCTGAGAGACAGTCAGCTGGAGACTGAGAGGCCAGCCTGTGATATCAGCACTTACTGTATATATAGTGCTCCACTTTTGTGAGTTCCCTCCTACATAGTTTCTTAAAATTGTCTATCAGAAAATCTTTTTCTGCACCATGAGGTGCTCATCTTTGTTTTACTTATTTTTTACTCTATGTATAATATTTTTTAATATTTAATATTTCAATAATGTGCATTGAAGTTGGCATTTCTTCATGTGCGCTAACCCGACTGTGTTAGACCTAAAAGGGGCATGCGCATTACACATATTTTTCATTCCTAGGTTTATCGTATATAAAAAAAAATTAATTTTTATTATTAAATATATATTTCTATATATATCTGATCATGTTAATGTAAAATAGAAATTATTTACAAACAGCTTGTGCAATTATGGCACAAATGGTTGTAAATGCTTCTCTGGGATCCCCTTTGTTCAGAAATAGCAGACATATATGACTTTGGCATTGCTTCTTGGTAATTAGAAGCCTGCTAAATGCAGCTGTGCATCACACTTGTATTATGCCCAGCAGTTAAGGGGTTAATTAGGTAGCTTGTAGGGTTAATTTTAGCTTTAGTGTAGAGATCAGCCTCCCACCTGACACATACCACCCCCGATCCCTCCCTAACCCCCCTCCTACAGGCCTCTTCTTTCCCCACCTCACAATTGTCACCGCAATCTTAAGTACTGGTAGAAAGTCTGCCAGTACTAAAAGTTTTTTTTTTTTATCATTTATTTTTTATATATTATTCTGCAATTTTGGATCCCCCCTTAGCCCCCAACCTCCCTGATTCCCCCCAAACAGCTCTCTAACCCTCCCCCCTCTACCTAATTGCTACCATCTTGGGTACTGGCAGCTGTCTGCCATTACCCACTTTGCAATAAAATTGGGCTATGTTTGTTTTTAGCTAATCCCACTCTTTCTGTAGTGTAGCTGCCCCCCCTCAATAAACTACCCCCTCCCCCTCCCAGATCCCTTTCCCAACATTTATTTCCCTCTCCCTCTTCCTTTCCCTCTTCCTCCTTGGACTTAATGTAGCGTGCACACGTTCCCACCGCCCCCAGCCGCCCCACCCCTTGTGCGCTCCCGCACACTCAGACACAGGATCCGGAACTCCCTCCAGTGATGGGTTGCCCACCCCTCTCCCTGCTATGGCTCCCACCCACCAACGATTGGCACCATCGCTGGCCGATGCAGAGAGGGCCACAGAGTGGCTCTCTCTGCATCAGTGGCTAAAAAAAAAAAGGGTATTGCAGGATGCCTCAATATCGAGGCATCACTGCAATACCCTGAAAGCTACTGGAAGCGATCATGATCGCTTCCAGCGCTTCAATCCCCTGAGGGCGTGCCAGGCAAGTCCTTGGTCATTAAGGATCATTTTTTGTAGGACGTGCCAGGCAAGTCCTTGGTCATTAAGGACCATTTTTTGTAGGACGTGTCTGGTACGTCCTTGGTCATTAAGGGTTTAAGGCACCTTTTTTTTCTACCCCTACTCTTTATGGGAGCTGTAGTCGCGCGACCAGCATAAAATGCGTTTATTTTCAACTTGAAATATGCACGCTATTTACAATGTGTGCAAAAATATCACTTGTGCACAAACCAAAGCAATCCACTCGTAATCTTGCCCAAAATGGCCTAGATTACAAATGGTGCGCTGATAGCACGGGTCGCAAATACGCAATACCTCTGGACAGCACTATCATTTGCACGCAACTTCATATTATCAGAGAATGTTAGCACGGACCACATCGCTCTACTGCAACCTATACTTGCAATGGATATCGCAACCTCGTTAAAAAGGGCTAATATTACA